>NC_134827.1:38650778-38763423 GCF_004210375.1 Tachypleus tridentatus | reverse complement strand
ATATAGTACTAGGTATAATATTTCAGTCAGTACCAACTCTATATAGTACTAGGTATAATATTTCAGTCAGTACCACCTCTATATAGTACTAGGTATAATATTTCAGTCAGTACCAGCTCTATATAGTACTAGGTATAATATTTCAGTCAGTACCTCTATATAGTACTAGGTATCTATCAGTCAGTACCAACTCTAGGTATAGGTATATATTTCAGTCAGTACCAGCTCTATATAGTACTAGGTATAATATTTCAGTCAGTACCACCTCTATATAGTACTAGGTATAATATTTCAGTCAGTACCAGCTCTATATAGTACTAGGTATAATATTTCAGTCAGTACCAGCTCTATATAGTACTAGGTATAATATTTCAGTCAGTACCACCACCTCTATATAGTACTAGGTATAATATTTCAGTCAGTACCAGCTCTATATAGTACTAGGTATAATATTTCAGTCAGTACCAGCTCTATATAGTACTAGGTATAATATTTCAGTCAGTACCAACTCTATATAGTACTAGGTATAATATTTCAGTCAGTACCAGCTCTATATAGTACTAGGTATAATATTTCAGTCAGTACCAACTCTATATAGTACTAGGTATAATATTTCAGTCAGTACCAGCTCTATATAGTACTAGGTATAATATTTCAGTCAGTACCAGCTCTATATAGTACTAGGTATAATATTTCAGTCAGTACCAGCTCTATATAGTACTAGGTATAATATTTCAGTCAGTACCAACTCTATATAGTACTAGGTATAATATTTCAGTCAGTACCAGCCTCTATATAGTACTAGGTATAATATTTCAGTCAGTACCAGCTCTATATAGTACTAGGTATAATATTTCAGTCAGTACCAGCTCTATATAGTACTAGGTATAATATTTCAGTCAGTACCAGCTCTATATAGTACTAGGTATAATATATCAGTACTAGGTATAATATTTCAGTCAGTACCAGCTCTATATAGTACTAGGTATAATATTTCAGTCAGTACCAGCTCTATATAGTACTAGGTATAATATTTCAGTCAGTACCAGCTCTATATAGGTACTAGGTATAATATTTCAGTCAGTACCAGCTCTATATAGTACTAGGTATAATATTTCAGTCAGTACACAGCTCTATATAGTACTAGGTATAATATTTCAGTCAGTACCAGCTCTATAGTACTAGGTATAATATTTCAGTCAGTACCAACTCTATATAGTACTAGGTATAATATTTCAGTCAGTACTATATAGTAGGTATAATATTTCAGTCAGTACCAGCTCTATATAGTACTAGGTATAATATTTCAGTCAGTACCACCTCTATATAGTACTAGGTATAATATTTCAGTCAGTACCACCTCTATATAGTACTAGGTATAATATTTCAGTCAGTACCAACTCTATATATATAGGTATTTCAGTCAGTACCAGCTCTATATAGTACTAGGTATAATATTTCAGTCAGTACCACCTCTATATAGTACTAGGTATAATAATATTTCAGTCAGTACCAGCTCTATATAGTACTAGGTATAATATTTCAGTCAGTACCAGCTCTATATAGTACTAGGTATAATATTTCAGTCAGTACCACCTCTATATAGTACTAGGTATAATATTTCAGTCAGTACCAGCTCTATATAGTACTAGGTATAATATTTCAGTCAGTACCACCTCTATATAGTACTAGGTATAATATTTCAGTCAGTACCAGCTCTATATAGTACTAGGTATAATATTTCAGTCAGTACCACCTCTATATAGTACTAGGTATAATATTTCAGTCAGTACCAGCTCTATATAGTACTAGGTATAATATTTCAGTCAGTACCAGCTCTATATAGTACTAGGTATAATATTTCAGTCAGTACCAACTCTATATAGTACTAGGTATAATATTTCAGTCAGTACCACTCTCTATATAGTACTAGGTATAATATTTCAGTCAGTACCACCTCTATATAGTACTAGGTATATATTTCAGTCAGTACCACCTCTATATAGTCTAGGTATAATATTTCAGTATAGCTCTATATAGTACTAGGTATAATATTTCAGTCAGTACCAGCTCTATATAGTACTAGGTATAATATTTCAGTCAGTACCAGCTCTATATAGTACTAGGTATAATATTTCAGTCAGTACCAGCTCTATATAGTACTAGGTATAATATTTCAGTCAGTACCAGTACTCTATATAGTACTAGGTATAATATTTCAGTCAGTACCAGCTCTATATAGTACTAGGTATAATATTTCAGTCAGTAGCTCTATATAGTACTAGGTATAATATTTCAGTCAGTACCAGCTCTATATAGTACTAGGTATAATATTTCAGTCAGTACCAGCTCTATATAGTACTAGGTATAATATTTCAGTCAGTACTATATAGTACTAGGTATAATATTTCAGTCAGTACCAGCTCTATATAGTACTAGGTATAATATTTCAGTCAGTACCAGCTCTATATAGTACTAGGTATAATATTTCAGTCAGTACCAGCTCTATATAGTACTAGGTATAATATTTCAGTCAGTACCAGCTCTATATAGTACTAGGTATAATATTTCAGTCAGTACCAGCTCTATATAGTACTAGGTATAATATTTCAGTCAGTACCAACTCTATATAGTACTAGGTATAATATTTCAGTCAGTACCAACTCTATATAGTACTAGGTATAATATTTCAGTCAGTACCACCTCTATATAGTACTAGGTATAATATTTCAGTCAGTACCACCTCTATATAGTACTAGGTATAATATTTCAGTCAGTACCAGCTCTATATAGTACTAGGTATAATATTTCAGTCAGTACCACCTCTATATAGTACTAGGTATAATATTTCAGTCAGTCAGTATATATAGGTACTAGGTATAATATTTCAGTCAGTACCACCTCTATATAGTACTAGGTATAATATTTCAGTCAGTACCAGCTCTATATAGTACTAGGTATAATATTTCAGTCAGTACCAGCTCTATATAGTACTAGGTATAATATTTCAGTCAGTACCAGCTCTATATAGTACTAGGTATAATATTTCAGTCAGTACCACCTCTATATAGTACTAGGTATAATATTTCAGTCAGTACCAGCTCTATATAGTACCTCAGTATACCAGCTCTATATAGTACTAGGTATAATATTTCAGTCAGTACCAGCTCTATATAGTACTAGGTATAATATTTCAGTCAGTACCAGCTCTATATAGTACTAGGTATAATATTTCAGTCAGTACCAGCTCTATATAGTACTAGGTATAATATTTCAGTCAGTACCACTCTATATAGTACTAGGTATAATATTTCAGTCAGTACCACCTCTATATAGTACTAGGTATAATATTTCAGTCAGTACCACCTCTATATAGTACTAGGTATAATATTTCAGTCAGTACTAACTCTATATAGTACTAGGTATAATATTTCAGTCAGTACCAGCTCTATATAGTACTAGGTATAATATTTCAGTCAGTACCAGCTCTATATAGTACTAGGTATAATATTTCAGTCAGTACCACCTCTATATAGTACTAGGTATAATATTTCAGTCAGTACCAGCTCTATATAGTACTAGGTATAATATTTCAGTCAGTACCAGCTCTATATAGTACTAGGTATAATATTTCAGTCAGTACCAGCTCTATATAGTACTAGGTATAATATTTCAGTCAGTACCAGCTCTATATAGTACTAGGTATAATATTTCAGTCAGTACCAGCTCTATATAGTACTAGGTATAATATTTCAGTCAGTACCACCTCTATATAGTACTAGGTATAATATTTCAGTCAGTACCAGCTCTATATAGTACTAGGTATAATATTTCAGTCAGTACCAGCTCTATATAGTACTAGGTATAATATTTCAGTCAGTACCAGCTCTATATAGTACTAGGTATAATATTTCAGTCAGTACCAGCTCTATATAGTACTAGGTATAATATTTCAGTCAGTACCAGCTATATAGTACTAGGTATAATATTTCAGTCAGTACCAGCTCTATATAGTACTAGGTATAATATTTCAGTCAGTACCTCTATATAGTACTAGGTATCTATATAGTACTAGGTATAATATTTCAGTCAGTACCAGCTCTATATAGTACTAGGTATAATATTTCAGTCAGTACCAGCTCTATATAGTACTATAGTACTAGGTATAATATTTCAGTCAGTACCACCTCTATATAGTACTAGGTATAATATTTCAGTCTAGGTATAATATTTCAGTCAGTACCAGCTCTATATAGTACTAGGTATAATATTTCAGTCAGTACCAGCTCTATATAGTACTAGGTATAATATTTCAGTCAGTACCACCTCTATATAGTACTAGGTATAATATTTCAGTCAGTACCAGCTCTATATAGTACTAGGTATAATATTTCAGTCAGTACCACCTCTATATAGTACTAGGTATATATATTTCAGTCAGGTATTTCAGTCAGTACCAGCTCTATATAGTACTAGGTATAATATTTCAGTCAGTACCAGCTCTCTATATAGTACTAGGTATAATATTTCAGTCAGTACCACCTCTATATAGTACTAGGTATAATATTTCAGTCAGTACCAGCTCTATATAGTACTAGGTATAATATTTCAGTCAGTACCAGCTCTATATAGTACTAGGTATAATATTTCAGTCAGTACCAGCTCTATATAGTACTAGGTATAATATTTCAGTCAGTACCAGCTCTATATAGTACTAGGTATAATATTTCAGTCAGTACCAGCTCTATATAGTACTAGGTATAATATTTCAGTCAGTACCACCTCTATATAGTACTAGGTATAATATTTCAGTCAGTACCAGCTCTATATAGTACTAGGTATAATATTTCAGTCAGTACCAGCTCTATATAGTACTAGGTATAATATTTCAGTCAGTACCAGCTCTATATAGTACTAGGTATAATATTTCAGTCAGTACCAGCTCTATATAGTACTAGGTATAATATTTCAGTCAGTACCAGCTCTATATAGTACTAGGTATAATATTTCAGTCAGTACCAGCTCTATATAGTACTAGGTATAATATTTCAGTCAGTACCAGCTCTATATAGTACTAGGTATAATATTCAGTCAGTCAGTATTTCAGTCAGTACCAGCTCTATATAGTACTAGGTATAATATTTCAGTCAGTACCAGCTCTATATAGTACTAGGTATAATATTTCAGTCAGTACCAGCTCTATATAGTACTAGGTATAATATTTCAGTCAGTACCAGCTCTATATAGTACTAGGTATAATATTTCAGTCAGTACCAGCTCTATATAGTACTAGGTATAATATTTCAGTCAGTACCAGCTCTATATAGTACTAGGTATAATATTTCAGTCAGTACCAGCTCTATATAGTACTAGGTATAATATTTCAGTCAGTACCAGCTCTATATAGTACTAGGTATAATATTTCAGTCAGTACCAGCTCTATATAGTACTAGGTATAATATTTCAGTCAGTACAGTACCAGCTCTATATAGTACTAGGTATAATATTTCAGTCAGTACCACCTCTATATAGTAGTACTAGGTATAATATTTCAGTCAGTACCAGCTCTATATAGTACTAGGTATAATATTTCAGTCAGTACCACCTCTATATAGTACTAGGTATAATATTTCAGTCAGTACCAGCTCTATATAGTACTAGGTATAATATTTCAGTCAGTACCACCTCTATATAGTACTAGGTATAATATTTCAGTCAGTACCAGCTCTATATAGTACTAGGTATAATATTTCAGTCAGTACCAGCTCTATATAGTACTAGGTATAATATTTCAGTCAGTACCAGCCTCTATATAGTACTAGGTATAATATTTCAGTCAGTACCAGCCTATATAATATTTCAGTACCAGCTCTATCAGTACTAGGTATAATATTTCAGTCAGTACCAACTCTATATAGTACTAGGTATAATATTTCAGTCAGTACCAGCTCTATATAGTACTAGGTATAATATTTCAGTCAGTACCAGCTCTATATAGTACTAGGTATAATATTTCAGTCAGTACCAGCTCTATATAGTACTAGGTATAATATTTCAGTCAGTACCAGCTCTATATAGTACTAGGTATAATATTTCAGTCAGTACCAGCTCTATATAGTACTAGGTATAATATTTCAGTCAGTACCAGTCTCTATATAGTACTAGGTATAATATTTCAGTCAGTACCAGCTCTATATAGTACTAGGTATAATATTTCAGTCAGTACCAGCCTCTATATAGTACTCTATATAGTACTAGGTATAATATTTCAGTCAGTACCAGCTCTATATAGTACTAGGTATAATATTTCAGTCAGTACCAACTCTATATAGTACTAGGTATAATATTTCAGTCAGTACCAGCTCTATATAGTACTAGGTATAATATTTCAGTCAGTACCAGCTCTATATAGTACTAGGTATAATATTTCAGTCAGTACCACCTCTATATAGTACTATATAGTACTAGGTATAATATTTCAGTCAGTACCAGCTCTATATAGTACTAGGTATAATATTTCAGTCAGTACCACCTCTATATAGTACTAGGTATAATATTTCAGTCAGTACCAGCTCTATATAGTATAGGTATAATATTTCAGTCAGTACCACCTCTATATAGTACTAGGTATAATATTTCAGTCAGTACCAGTACCACCTCTATATAGTACTAGGTATAATATTTCAGTCAGTACCAGCTCTATATAGTACTAGGTATAATATTTCAGTCAGTACCACCTCTATATAGTACTAGGTATAATATATTTCAGTCAGTACCAGTCAGTCTATATATAGTACTAGGTATAATATTTCAGTCAGTACCAGCCTCTATATAGTACTAGGTATAATATTTCAGTCAGTACCAGCCTCTATATAGTACTAGGTATAATATTTCAGTCAGTACCAGCCTCTATATAGTACTAGGTATAATATTTCAGTCAGTACCAGCTCTATATAGTACTAGGTATAATATTTCAGTCAGTACCACTATATAGTACTAGGTATAATATTTCAGTCAGTACCAGCTCTATATAGTACTAGGTATAATATTTCAGTCAGTACCAACTCTATATAGTACTAGGTATAATATTTCAGTCAGTACCAGCTCTATATAGTACTAGGTATAATATTTCAGTCAGTACCAGCTCTATATAGTACTAGGTATAATATCAGTTTCAGTCAGTACCAGTACCAACTCTATATAGTACTAGGTATAATATTTCAGTCAGTACCAGCTCTATATAGTACTAGGTATAATATTTCAGTCAGTACCAGCTCTATATAGTACTAGGTATAATATTTCAGTCAGTACCAGCTCTATATAGTACTAGGTATAATATTTCAGTCAGTACCAGCTCTATATAGTACTAGGTATAATATTTCAGTCAGTACCAGCTCTATATAGTACTAGGTATAATATTTCAGTCAGTACCAGCTCTATATAGTACTAGGTATAATATTTCAGTCAGTACCAGCTCTATATAGTACTAGGTATAATATTTCAGTCAGTACCAGCTCTATATAGTACTAGGTATAATATTTCAGTCAGTACCAGCTCTATATAGTACTAGGTATAATATTTCAGTCAGTACCAGCTCTATATAGTACTAGGTATAATATTTCAGTCAGTACCAGCTCTATATAGTACTAGGTATAATATTTCAGTCAGTACCACCTCTATATAGTACTAGGTATAATATTTCAGTCAGTACCAGCCTATATAGTACTAGGTATAATATTTCTATATAGTACTAGGTATAATATTTCAGTCAGTACCAGCTCTATATAGTACTAGGTATAATATTTCAGTCAGTACCACTCTATATAGTACTAGGTATAATATTTCAGTCAGTACCAGCTCTATATAGTACTAGGTATAATATTTCAGTCAGTACCACCTCTATATAGTACTAGGTATAATATTTCAGTCAGTACCAGCTCTATATAGTACTAGGTATAATATTTCAGTCAGTACCAGCTCTATATAGTACTAGGTATAATATTTCAGTCAGTACCAGCTCTATATAGTACTAGGTATAATATTTCAGTCAGTACCAGCTCTATATAGTACTAGGTATAATATTTCAGTCAGTACCAGCTCTATATAGTACTAGGTATAATATTTCAGTCAGTACCAGCTCTCTATATAGTACTAGGTATAATATTTCAGTCAGTACCAGCTCTCTATATAGTACTAGGTATAATATTTCAGTCAGTACCAGCTCTATATAGTACTAGGTATAATATTTCAGTCAGTACCACCTCTATATAGTACTAGGTATAATATTTCAGTCAGTACCACCTCTATATAGTACTAGGTATAATATTTCAGTCAGTACCAACCTCTATATAGTACTAGGTATAATATTTCAGTCAGTACCAGCTCTATATAGTACTAGGTATAATATTTCAGTCAGTACCAGCTCTATATAGTACTAGGTATAATATTTTCAGTCAGTACTAGGTATAATATTTCAGTCAGTCTATATAGTAGTACTAGGTATAATATTTCAGTCAGTACCAGCTCTATATAGTACTAGGTATAATATTTCAGTCAGTACCACTAGGTATAATATTTCTCAGTATATAGTACTAGGTATAATATTTCAGTCAGTACCACCTCTATATAGTACTAGGTATAATATTTCAGTCAGTACCAGCTCTATATAGTACTAGGTATAATATTTCAGTCAGTACTAGGTATAATATTTCAGTCAGTACCAGCTCTATATAGTACTAGGTATAATATTTCAGTCAGTACCACCTCTATATAGTACTAGGTATAATATTTCAGTCAGTACCAGCTCTATATAGTACTAGGTATAATATTTCAGTCAGTACCAGCTCTATATAGTACTAGGTATAATATTTCAGTCAGTACCACTCTATATAGTACTAGGTATAATATTTCAGTCAGTACTAGGTATAATATTTCAGTCAGTACCACCTCTATATAGTACTAGGTATAATATTTCAGTCAGTACCACCTCTATATAGTACTAGGTATAATATTTCAGTCAGTACCACTCTATAGCTACTAGGTATAATATTTCAGTCAGTACTAGGTATAATATTTCAGTCAGTACCAGCTCTATATAGTACTAGGTATAATATTTCAGTCAGTACCACCTCTATATAGTACTAGGTATAATATTTCAGTCAGTACCAGCTCTATATAGTACTAGGTATAATATTTCAGTCAGTACCACCTCTATATAGTACTAGGTATAATATTTCAGTCAGTACCAGTACTCTATATAGTACTAGGTATAATATTTCAGTCAGTACCAGCTCTATATAGTACTAGGTATAATATTTCAGTCAGTACCAGCTCTATATAGTACTAGGTATAATATTTCAGTCAGTACCAGCTCTATATAGTACTAGGTATAATATTTCAGTCAGTACCAGCTCTATATAGTACTAGGTATAATATTTCAGTCAGTACCAGCTCTATATAGTACTAGGTATAATATTTCAGTCAGTACCAGCTCTATATAGTACTAGGTATAATATTTCAGTCAGTACCAGCTCTATATAGTACTAGGTATAATATTTCAGTCAGTACCAGCTCTATATAGTACTAGGTATAATATTTCAGTCAGTACCAGCTCTATATAGTACTAGGTATAATATTTCAGTCAGTACCAGCTCTATATAGTACTAGGTATAATATTTCAGTCAGTACCAGCTCTATATAGTACTAGGTATAATATTTCAGTCAGTACCAGCTCTATATAGTACTAGGTATAATATTTCAGTCAGTACCAGCTCTATATAGTACTAGGTATATATTTCAGTCAGTACCAGCTCTATATAGTACTAGGTATAATATTTCAGTCAGTACCAACTCTATATAGTACTAGGTATAATATTTCAGTCAGTACTAACTCTATATAGTACTAGGTATAATATTTCAGTCAGTACCAGCTCTATATAGTACTAGGTATAATATTTCAGTCAGTACCACCTCTATATAGTACTAGGTATAATATTTCAGTCAGTACCACCTCCTCTATATAGTACTAGGTATAATATTTCAGTCAGTACCACCTCTATATAGTACTAGGGTATAATATTTCAGTCAGTACCAGTCAGTACCAGCTCTATATAGTACTAGGTATAATATTTCAGTCAGTACCACCTCTATATAGTACTAGGTATAATATTTCAGTCAGTACCACCCTCTATATAGTACTAGGTATAATATTTCAGTCAGTACCAGCTCTATATAGTACTAGGTATAATATTTCAGTCAGTACCAGCTCTATATAGTACTAGGTATAATATTTCAGTCAGTACCACCTCTATATAGTACTAGGTATAATATTTCAGTCAGTACCAGCTCTATATAGTACTAGGTATAATATTTCAGTCAGTACCAGCTCTATATAGTACTAGGTATAATATTTCAGTCAGTACCAGCTCTATATAGTACTAGGTATAATATTTCAGTCAGTACCAGCTCTATATAGTACTAGGTATAATATTTCAGTCAGTACCAGCTCTATATAGTACTAGGTATAATATTTCAGTCAGTACCACCTCTATATAGTACTAGGTATAATATTTCAGTCAGTACCAGCTCTATATAGTACTAGGTATAATATTTCAGTCAGTACCACCTCTATATAGTACTAGGTATAATATTTCAGTCAGTACCACTCTATATAGTACTAGGTATAATATTTCAGTCAGTACCAGCTCTATATAGTACTAGGTATAATATTTCAGTCAGTACCACCTCTATATAGTACTAGGTATAATATTTCAGTCAGTACCACCCTATATAGTACTAGGTATAATATTTCAGTCAGTACCAGCTCTATATAGTACTAGGTATAATATTTCAGTCAGTACCAGCTCTATATAGTACTAGGTATAATATTTCAGTCAGTACCAGCTCTATATAGTACTAGGTATAATATTTCAGTCAGTACCAGCTCTATATAGTACTAGGTATAATATTTCAGTCAGTACCACCTCTATATAGTACTAGGTATAATATTTCAGTCAGTACCAGCTACCTATATAGTACTAGGTATAATATTTCAGTCAGTACCAGTCTCTATATAGTACTAGGTATAATATTTCAGTCAGTACCAGCTCTATATAGTACTAGGTATAATATTTCAGTCAGTACCACTCTATATAGTACTAGGTATAATATTTCAGTCAGTACCAGCTCTATATAGTACTAGGTATAATATTTCAGTCAGTACCAGCTCTATATAGTACTAGGTATAATATTTCAGTCAGTACCAGCTCTATATAGTACTAGGTATAATATTTCAGTCAGTACCAGCTCTATATAGTACTAGGTATAATATTTCAGTCAGTACCAGCTCTATATAGTACTAGGTATAATATTTCAGTCAGTACCAGTCTCTATATAGTACTAGGTATAATATTTCAGTCAGTACCAGCTCTATATAGTACTAGGTATAATATTTCAGGTCAGTACCAGCTCTATATAGTACTAGGTATAATATTTCAGTCAGTACCAGCTCTATATAGTACTAGGTATAATATTTCAGTCAGTACCAGCTCTATATAGTACTAGGTATAATATTTCAGTCAGTACCACCTCTATATAGTACTAGGTATAATATTTCAGTCAGTACCAGCTCTATATAGTACTAGGTATAATATTTCAGTCAGTACCAGCTCTATATAGTACTAGGTATAATATTTCAGTCAGTACCAGCTCTATATAGTACTAGGTATAATATTTCAGTCAGTACCAGCTCTATATAGTACTAGGTATAATATTTCAGTCAGTACCAGCTCTATATAGTACTAGGTATAATATTTCAGTCAGTACCACCTCTATATAGTACTAGGTATAATATTTCAGTCAGTACCACCTCTATATAGTACTAGGTATAATATTTCAGTCAGTACCACCTCTATATAGTACTAGGTATAATATTTCAGTCAGTACCACCTCTATATAGTACTAGGTATAATATTTCAGTCAGTACCACCTCTATATAGTACTAGGTATAATATTTCAGTCAGTACCACCTCTATATAGTACTAGGTATAATATTTCAGTCAGTACCAGCTCTATATAGTACTAGGTATAATATTTCAGTCAGTACTAACTCTATATAGTACTAGGTATAATATTTCAGTCAGTACCAGCTCTATATAGTACTAGGTATAATATTTCAGTCAGTACCAGCTCTATATAGTACTAGGTATAATATTTCAGTCAGTACCAGCTCTATATAGTACTAGGTATAATATTTCAGTCAGTACCAACTCTATATAGTACTAGGTATAATATTTCAGTCAGTACCAGCTCTATATAGTACTAGGTATAATATTTCAGTCAGTAGCTCTATATAGTACTAGGTATAATATTTCTCTATATAGTACTAGGTATAATATTTCAGTCAGTACCAGCTCTATATAGTACTAGGTATAATATTTCAGTCAGTACCAGCTCTATATAGTACAGGTATAATATTTCAGTCAGTACCAGCTCTATATAGTACTAGGTATAATATTTCAGTCAGTACCACCTCTATATAGTACTAGGTATAATATTTCAGTCAGTACCACCTCTCTAGGTATATATCAGTCAGTACCAACTCTATATAGTACTAGGTATAATATTTCAGTCAGTCAGTCAGTACCAGCTCTATAGTACTAGGTATAATATTTCAGTCAGTACCACCCTATATAGTACTAGGTATAATATTTCAGTCAGTACCAGCTCTATATAGTACTAGGTATAATATTTCAGTCAGTACCAGCTCTATATAGTACTAGGTATAATATTTCAGTCAGTACCAGCTCTATATAGTACTAGGTATAATATTTCAGTCAGTACCAGCTCTATATAGTACTAGGTATAATATTTCAGTCAGTACCACCTCTATATAGTACTAGGTATAATATTTCAGTCAGTACCAGCTCTATATAGTACTAGGTATAATATTTCAGTCAGTACCAGCTCTATATAGTACTAGGTATAATATTTCAGTCAGTACCAGCTCTATATAGTACTAGGTATAATATTTCAGTCAGTACCAGCTCTATATAGTACTAGGTATAATATTTCAGTCAGTACCAGCTCTATATAGTACTAGGTATAATATTTCAGTCAGTACCAGCTCTATATCAGTCAGTACTAGGTATAATATTTCAGTCAGTACCAGTACCAGCTCTATATAGTACTAGGTATAATATTTCAGTCAGTACCAGCTCTATATAGTACTAGGTATAATATTTCAGTCAGTACCACCTCTATATAGTACTAGGTATAATATTTCAGTCAGTACTAACTCTATATAGTACTAGGTATAATATTTCAGTCAGTACCACCTCTATATAGTACTAGGTATAATATTTCAGTCAGTACCACCTCTATATAGTACTAGGTATAATATTTCAGTCAGTACCAGCTCTATATAGTACTAGGTATAATATTTCAGTCAGTACCAGCTCTATATAGTACTAGGTATAATATTTCAGTCAGTACCAGCTCTATATAGTACTAGGTATAATATTTCAGTCAGTACCAGCTCTATATAGTACTAGGTATAATATTTCAGTCAGTACCACCTCTATATAGTACTAGGTATAATATTTCAGTCAGTACCAGCTCTATATAGTACTAGGTATAATATTTCAGTCAGTACCAGCTCTATATAGTACTAGGTATAATATTTCAGTCAGTACCAGCTCTATATAGTACTAGGTATAATATTTCAGTCAGTACCAGCTCTATATAGTACTAGGTATAATATTTCAGTCAGTACCAGCTCTATATAGTACTAGGTATAATATTTCAGTCAGTACCAACTCTATATAGTACTAGGTATAATATTTCAGTCAGTACCAGCTCTATATAGTACTAGGTATAATATTTCAGTCAGTACCACCTCTATATAGTACTAGGTATAATATTTCAGTCAGTACCAGCTCTATATAGTACTAGGTATAATATTTCAGTCAGTACCAGCTCTATATAGTACTAGGTATAATATTTCAGTCAGTACCAACTCTATATAGTACTAGGTATAATATTTCAGTCAGTACTAACTCTATATAGTACTAGGTATAATATTTCAGTCAGTACCAGCTCTATATAGTACTAGGTATAATATTTCAGTCAGTACCAGCTCTATATAGTACTAGGTATAATATTTCAGTCAGTACCAGCTCTATATAGTACTAGGTATAATATTTCAGTCAGTACCAGCTCTATATAGTACTAGGTATAATATTTCAGTCAGTACCACCTCTATATAGTACTAGGTATAATATTTCAGTCAGTACCAGCTCTATATAGTACTAGGTATAATATTTCAGTCAGTACCAGCTCTATATAGTACTAGGTATAATATTTCAGTCAGTACCAGCTCTATATAGTACTAGGTATAATATTTCAGTCAGTACCAGCTCTATATAGTACTAGGTATAATATTTCAGTCAGTACCAGCTCTATATAGTACTAGGTATAATATTTCAGTCAGTACCACCTCTATATAGTACTAGGTATAATATTTCAGTCAGTACCAGCTCTATATAGTACTAGGTATAATATTTCAGTCAGTACCACCTCTATATAGTACTAGGTATAATATTTCAGTCAGTACCAGCTCTATATAGTACTAGGTATAATATTTCAGTCAGTACCAGCTCTATATAGTACTAGGTATAATATTTCAGTCAGTACCAGCTCTATATAGTACTAGGTATAATATTTCAGTCAGTACCACCTCTATATAGTACTAGGTATAATATTTCAGTCAGTACCAGCTCTATATAGTACTAGGTATAATATTTCAGTCAGTACCACCTCTATATAGTACTAGGTATAATATTTCAGTCAGTACCACCTCTATATAGTACTAGGTATAATATTTCAGTCAGTACCAGCCTCTATATAGTACTAGGTATAATATTTCAGTCAGTACCACCTCTATATAGTACTAGGTATAATATTTCAGTCAGTACCACCTCTATATAGTACTAGGTATAATATTTCAGTCAGTACCAGCTCTATATAGTACTAGGTATAATATTTCAGTCAGTACCAGCTCTATATAGTACTAGTAGTAGTCTCTATATAGTACTAGGTATAATATTTCAGTCAGTACCACCTCTATATAGTACTAGGTATAATATTTCAGTCAGTACCAGCTCTATATAGTACTAGGTATAATATTTCAGTCAGTACCAGCTCTATATAGTACTAGGTATAATATTTCAGTCAGTACCAGCTCTATATAGTACTAGGTATAATATTTCAGTCAGTACCAGCTCTATATAGTACTAGGTATAATATTTCAGTCAGTACCAACTCTATATAGTACTAGGTATAATATTTCAGTCAGTACTAACTCTATATAGTACTAGGTATAATATTTCAGTCAGTACCAGCTCTATATAGTACTAGGTATAATATTTCAGTCAGTACCAACTCTATATAGTACTAGGTATAATATTTCAGTCAGTACTAACTCTATATAGTACTAGGTATAATATTTCAGTCAGTACCAGCTCTATATAGTACTAGGTATAATATTTCAGTCAGTACCAGCTCTATATAGTACTAGGTATAATATTTCAGTCAGTACCAGCTCTATATAGTACTAGGTATAATATTTCAGTCAGTACCAGCTCTATATAGTACTAGGTATAATATTTCAGTCAGTACCAGCTCTATATAGTACTAGGTATAATATTTCAGTCAGTACCAGCTCTATATAGTACTAGGTATAATATTTCAGTCAGTACCAGCTCTATATAGTACTAGGTATAATATTTCAGTCAGTACCACCTCTATATAGTACTAGGTATAATATTTCAGTCAGTACCAGCTCTATATAGTACTAGGTATAATATTTCAGTCAGTACCAGCTCTATATAGTACTAGGTATAATATTTCAGTCAGTACCACCTCTATATAGTACTAGGTATAATATTTCAGTCAGTACCAGCTCTATATAGTACTAGGTATAATATTTTTCAGTCAGTACCAGTACCTCTATATAGTACTAGGTATAATATTTCAGTCAGTACCAGCTCTATATAGTACTAGGTATAATATTTCAGTCAGTACCAGCTCTATATAGTACTAGGTATAATATTTCAGTCAGTACCAGCTCTATATAGTACTAGGTATAATATTTCAGTCAGTACCAACTCTATATAGTACTAGGTATAATATTTCAGTCAGTACTAACTCTATATAGTACTAGGTATAATATTTCAGTCAGTACCAGCTCTATATAGTACTAGGTATAATATTTCAGTCAGTACCAGCTCTATATAGTACTAGGTATAATATTTCAGTCAGTACCAGCTCTATATAGTACTAGGTATAATATTTCAGTCAGTACCAGCTCTATATAGTACTAGGTATAATATTTCAGTCAGTACCACCTCTATATAGTACTAGGTATAATATTTCAGTCAGTACCACCTCTATATAGTACTAGGTATAATATTTCAGTCAGTACCACCTCTATATAGTACTAGGTATAATATTTCAGTCAGTACCAGCTCTATATAGTACTAGGTATAATATTTCAGTCAGTACCACCTCTATATAGTACTAGGTATAATATTTCAGTCAGTACCACCTCTATATAGTACTAGGTATAATATTTCAGTCAGTACCAGCTCTATATAGTACTAGGTATAATATTTCAGTCAGTACCAGCTCTATATACTAGGTACTATATAGTACTAGGTATAATATTTCAGTCAGTACCAGCTCTATATAGTACTAGGTATAATATTTCAGTCAGTACCACCTCTATATAGTACTAGGTATAATATTTCAGTCAGTACCAGTCTCTATATAGTACTAGGTATAATATTTCAGTCAGTACCAGCTCTATATAGTACTAGGTATAATATTTCAGTCAGTACCAGCTCTATATAGTACTAGGTATAATATTTCAGTCAGTACCAGCTCTATATATAGTACTAGGTATAATATTTCAGTCAGTACCAGCTCTATATAGTACTAGGTATAATATTTCAGTCAGTACCAGCTCTATATAGTACTAGGTATAATATTTCAGTCAGTACCAGCTCTATATAGTACTAGGTATAATATTTCAGTCAGTACTAACTCTATATAGTACTAGGTATAATATTTCAGTCAGTACCAGCTCTATATAGTACTAGGTATAATATTTCAGTCAGTACCAGCTAGGTATAATATTTCTATATATATAGTACTAGGTATAATATTTCAGTCAGTACCAGCTCTATATAGTACTAGGTATAATATTTCAGTCAGTACCAGCTCTATATAGTACTAGGTATAATATTTCAGTCAGTACCACCTCTATATAGTACTAGGTATAATATTTCAGTCAGTACCACCTCTATATAGTACTAGGTATAATATTTCAGTCAGTACCAGCTATATATACTAGGTACAGTCAGTACCAGCTCTATATAGGTATAATATTTCAGTCAGTACCAGCTCTATATAGTACTAGGTATAATATTTCAGTCAGTACCAGCTCTATATAGTACTAGGTATAATATTTCAGTCAGTACCACCTCTATATAGTACTAGGTATAATATTTCAGTCAGTACCACCTCTATATAGTACTAGGTATAATATTTCAGTCAGTACCAGCTCTATATAGTACTAGGTATAATATTTCAGTCAGTACCACCTCTATATAGTACTAGGTATAATATTTCAGTCAGTACCAGCTCTATATAGTACTAGGTATAATATTTCAGTCAGTACCAGCTCTATATAGTACTAGGTATAATATTTCAGTCAGTACCAGCTCTATATAGTACTAGGTATAATATTTCAGTCAGTACCAGCTCTATATAGTACTAGGTATAATATTTCAGTCAGTACCAGCTCTATATAGTACTAGGTATAATATTTCAGTCAGTACCAACTCTATATAGTACTAGGTATAATATTTCAGTCAGTACCAGCTCTATATAGTACTAGGTATAATATTTCAGTCAGTACCACCTCTATATAGTACTAGGTATAATATTTCAGTCAGTACCAGCTCTATATAGTACTAGGTATAATATTTCAGTCAGTACCAGCTCTATATAGTACTAGGTATAATATTTCAGTCAGTACCAGCTCTATATAGTACTAGGTATAATATTTCAGTCAGTACCAGCTCTATATAGTACTAGGTATAATATTTCAGTCAGTACCAGCTCTATATAGTACTAGGTATAATATTTCAGTCAGTACCAGCTCTATATAGTACTAGGTATAATATTTCAGTCAGTACCAGCTCTATATAGTACTAGGTATAATATTTCAGTCAGTACCAGCTCTACTATATATTTCAGTCAGTACTATATAGGTATATAATATTTCAGTCAGTACCACCTCTATATAGTACTAGGTATAATATTTCAGTCAGTACCACCTCTATATAGTACTAGGTATAATATTTCAGTCAGTACCACCTCTATATAGTACTAGGTATAATATTTCAGTCAGTACCAGCTCTATATAGTACTAGGTATAATATTTCAGTCAGTACCACCTCTATATAGTACTAGGTATAATATTTCAGTCAGTACCACCTCTATATAGTACTAGGTATAATATTTCAGTCAGTACCACTCTATATAGTACTAGGTATAATATTTCAGTCAGTACCACCTCTATATAGTACTAGGTATAATATTTCAGTCAGTACCACCTCTATATAGTACTAGGTATAATATTTCAGTCAGTACCAGCTCTATATAGTACTAGGTATAATATTTCAGTCAGTCCTAACTCTATATAGTACTAGGTATAATATTTCAGTCAGTACTAACTCTATGTAGTACTAGGTATAATATTTCAGTCAGTACCAGCTCTATATAGTACTAGGTATAATATTTCAGTCAGTACCAGCTCTATATAGTACTAGGTATAATATTTCAGTCAGTACCAGCTCTATATAGTACTAGGTATAATATTTCAGTCAGTACCAACTCTATATAGTACTAGGTATAATATTTCAGTCAGTACCACCTCTATATAGTACTAGGTATAATATTTCAGTCAGTACCAGCTCTATATAGTACTAGGTATAATATTTCAGTCAGTACCACCTCTATATAGTACTAGGTATAATATTTCAGTCAGTACCAGCTCTATATAGTACTAGGTATAATATTTCAGTCAGTACCAGCTCTATATAGTACTAGGTATAATATTTCAGTCAGTACCACCTCTATATAGTACTAGGTATAATATTTCAGTCAGTACCAGCTCTATATAGTACTAGGTATAATATTTCAGTCAGTACCAGCTCTATATAGTACTAGGTATAATATTTCAGTCAGTACCAGCTCTATATAGTACTAGGTATAATATTTCAGTCAGTACCAGCTCTATATAGTACTAGGTATAATATTTCAGTCAGTACCAGCTACCACCTATATATAGTACTAGGTATAATATTTCAGTCAGTACTAACTCTATATAGTACTAGGTATAATATTTCAGTCAGTACCAGCTCTATATAGTACTAGGTATAATATTTCAGTCAGTACCAGCTCTATATAGTACTAGGTATAATATTTCAGTCAGTACCAGCTCTATATAGTACTAGGTATAATATTTCAGTCAGTACCAGCTCTATATAGTACTAGGTATAATATTTCAGTCAGTACCACCTCTATATAGTACTAGGTATAATATTTCAGTCAGTACTAACTCTATATAGTACTAGGTATAATATTTCAGTCAGTACCACCTCTATATAGTACTAGGTATAATATTTCAGTCAGTACCACCTCTATATAGTACTAGGTATAATATTTCAGTCAGTACCAGCTCTATATAGTACTAGGTATAATATTTCAGTCAGTACCAGCTCTATATAGTACTAGGTATAATATTTCAGTCAGTACCAACTCTATATAGTACTAGGTATAATATTTCAGTCAGTACCAGCTCTATATAGTACTAGGTATAATATTTCAGTCAGTACCACCTCTATATAGTACTAGGTATAATATTTCAGTCAGTACCAGCTCTATATAGTACTAGGTATAATATTTCAGTCAGTACCAGCTCTATATAGTACTAGGTATAATATTTCAGTCAGTACCACCTCTATATAGTACTAGGTATAATATTTCAGTCAGTACTAACTCTATATAGTACTAGGTATAATATTTCAGTCAGTACCACCTCTATATAGTACTAGGTATAATATTTCAGTCAGTACCACCTCTATATAGTACTAGGTATAATATTTCAGTCAGTACCAGCTCTATATAGTACTAGGTATAATATTTCAGTCAGTACCACCTCTATATAGTACTAGGTATAATATTTCAGTCAGTACCACCTCTATATAGTACTAGGTATAATATTTCAGTCAGTACCAGCTCTATATAGTACTAGGTATAATATTTCAGTCAGTACCAACTCTATATAGTACTAGGTATAATATTTCAGTCAGTACTAACTCTATATAGTACTAGGTATAATATTTCAGTCAGTACCAGCTCTATATAGTACTAGGTATAATATTTCAGTCAGTACCAGCTCTATATAGTACTAGGTATAATATTTCAGTCAGTACTAACTCTATATAGTACTAGGTATAATATTTCAGTCAGTACCAGCTCTATATAGTACTAGGTATAATATTTCAGTCAGTACCAGCTCTATATAGTACTAGGTATAATATTTCAGTCAGTACCAGCTCTATATAGTACTAGGTATAATATTTCAGTCAGTACCAGCTCTATATAGTACTAGGTATAATATTTCAGTCAGTACCAGCTCTATATAGTACTAGGTATAATATTTCAGTCAGTACCAGCTCTATATAGTACTAGGTATAATATTTCAGTCAGTACCAGCTCTATATAGTACTAGGTATAATATTTCAGTCAGTACCACCTCTATATAGTACTAGGTATAATATTTCAGTCAGTACCAGCTCTATATAGTACTAGGTATAATATTTCAGTCAGTACCAGCTCTATATAGTACTAGGTATAATATTTCAGTCAGTACCACCTCTATATAGTACTAGGTATAATATTTCAGTCAGTACTAACTCTATATAGTACTAGGTATAATATTTCAGTCAGTACCACCTCTATATAGTACTAGGTATAATATTTCAGTCAGTACCACCTCTATATAGTACTAGGTATAATATTTCAGTCAGTACCAGCTCTATATAGTACTAGGTATAATATTTCAGTCAGTACCAACTCTATATAGTACTAGGTATAATATTTCAGTCAGTACTAACTCTATATAGTACTAGGTATAATATTTCAGTCAGTACCAGCTCTATATAGTACTAGGTATAATATTTCAGTCAGTACCACCTCTATATAGTACTAGGTATAATATTTCAGTCAGTACCAGCTCTATATAGTACTAGGTATAATATTTCAGTCAGTACCAGCTCTATATAGTACTAGGTATAATATTTCAGTCAGTACCAGCTCTATATAGTACTAGGTATAATATTTCAGTCAGTACCACCTCTATATAGTACTAGGTATAATATTTCAGTCAGTACCACCTCTATATAGTACTAGGTATAATATTTCAGTCAGTACCACCTCTATATAGTACTAGGTATAATATTTCAGTCAGTACCACCTCTATATAGTACTAGGTATAATATTTCAGTCAGTACCAGCTCTATATAGTACTAGGTATAATATTTCAGTCAGTACCACCTCTATATAGTACTAGGTATAATATTTCAGTCAGTACCACCTCTATATAGTACTAGGTATAATATTTCAGTCAGTACCAGCTCTATATAGTACTAGGTATAATATTTCAGTCAGTACCAACTCTATATAGTACTAGGTATAATATTTCAGTCAGTACTAACTCTATATAGTACTAGGTATAATATTTCAGTCAGTACCAGCTCTATATAGTACTAGGTATAATATTTCAGTCAGTACCAGCTCTATATAGTACTAGGTATAATATTTCAGTCAGTACCAGCTCTATATAGTACTAGGTATAATATTTCAGTCAGTACCAGCTCTATATAGTACTAGGTATAATATTTCAGTCAGTACCAGCTCTATATAGTACTAGGTATAATATTTCAGTCAGTACCAACTCTATATAGTACTAGGTATAATATTTCAGTCAGTACCAGCTCTATATAGTACTAGGTATAATATTTCAGTCAGTACCAGCTCTATATAGTACTAGGTATAATATTTCAGTCAGTACCAGCTCTATATAGTACTAGGTATAATATTTCAGTCAGTACCACTCTATATAGTACTAGGTATAATATTTCAGTCAGTACCAGCTCTATATAGTACTAGGTATAATATTTCAGTCAGTACCAGCTCTATATAGTACTAGGTATAATATTTCAGTCAGTACTAACTCTATATAGTACTAGGTATAATATTTCAGTCAGTACCACCTCTATATAGTACTAGGTATATTATTTCAGTCAGTACCACCTCTATATAGTACTAGGTATAATATTTCAGTCAGTACCAGCTCTATATAGTACTAGGTATAATATTTCAGTCAGTACCACCTCTATATAGTACTAGGTATAATATTTCAGTCAGTACCAGCTCTATATAGTACTAGGTATAATATTTCAGTCAGTACCACCTCTATATAGTACTAGGTATAATATTTCAGTCAGTACCACTCTATATAGTACTAGGTATAATATTTCAGTCAGTACCACCTCTATATAGTACTAGGTATATTATTTCAGTCAGTACCAGCTCTATATAGTACTAGGTATAATATTTCAGTCAGTACCACCTCTATATAGTACTAGGTATAATATTTCAGTCAGTACCACCTCTATATAGTACTAGGTATAATATTTCAGTCAGTACCAGCTCTATATAGTACTAGGTATAATATTTCAGTCAGTACCACCTCTATATAGTACTAGGTATAATATTTCAGTCAGTACCAGCTCTATATAGTACTAGGTATAATATTTCAGTCAGTACCACCTCTATATAGTACTAGGTATAATATTTCAGTCAGTACCAGCTCTATATAGTACTAGGTATAATATTTCAGTCAGTACCACTCTATATAGTACTAGGTATAATATTTCAGTCAGTACCAGCTCTATATAGTACTAGGTATAATATTTCAGTCAGTACTAACTCTATATAGTACTAGGTATAATATTTCAGTCAGTACCACCTCTATATAGTACTAGGTATAATATTTCAGTCAGTACCACCTCTATATAGTACTAGGTATAATATTTCAGTCAGTACCAGCTCTATATAGTACTAGGTATAATATTTCAGTCAGTACCACCTCTATATAGTACTAGGTATAATATTTCAGTCAGTACCAGCTCTATATAGTACTAGGTATAATATTTCAGTCAGTACCAGCTCTATATAGTACTAGGTATAATATTTCAGTCAGTACCACCTCTATATAGTACTAGGTATAATATTTCAGTCAGTACCAGCTCTATATAGTACTAGGTATAATATTTCAGTCAGTACCAGCTCTATATAGTACTAGGTATAATATTTCAGTCAGTACCACCTCTATATAGTACTAGGTATAATATTTCAGTCAGTACCAGCTCTATATAGTACTAGGTATAATATTTCAGTCAGTACCAGCTCTATATAGTACTAGGTATAATATTTCAGTCAGTACCAGCTCTATATAGTACTAGGTATAATATTTCAGTCAGTACCAGCTCTATATAGTACTAGGTATAATATTTCAGTCAGTACCAACTCTATATAGTACTAGGTATAATATTTCAGTCAGTACTAACTCTATATAGTACTAGGTATAATATTTCAGTCAGTACCACCTCTATATAGTACTAGGTATAATATTTCAGTCAGTACCAGCTCTATATAGTACTAGGTATAATATTTCAGTCAGTACCAGCTCTATATAGTACTAGGTATAATATTTCAGTCAGTACCAGCTCTATATAGTACTAGGTATAATATTTCAGTCAGTACCAGCTCTATATAGTACTAGGTATAATATTTCAGTCAGTACCACCTCTATATAGTACTAGGTATAATATTTCAGTCAGTACCAGCTCTATATAGTACTAGGTATAATATTTCAGTCAGTACCAGCTCTATATAGTACTAGGTATAATATTTCAGTCAGTACCAGCTCTATATAGTACTAGGTATAATATTTCAGTCAGTACTCTATATAGTACTAGGTATAATATTTCAGTCAGTACCACCTCTATATAGTACTAGGTATAATATTTCAGTCAGTACCACCTCTATATAGTACTAGGTATAATATTTCAGTCAGTACCAGCTCTATATAGTACTAGGTATAATATTTCAGTCAGTACCACCTCTATATAGTACTAGGTATAATATTTCAGTCAGTACCACCTCTATATAGTACTAGGTATAATATTTCAGTCAGTACCAGCTCTATATAGTACTAGGTATAATATTTCAGTCAGTACCAGCTCTATATAGTACTAGGTATAATATTTCAGTCAGTACCAGCTCTATATAGTACTAGGTATAATATTTCAGTCAGTACCAGCTCTATATAGTACTAGGTATAATATTTCAGTCAGTACTAACTCTATATAGTACTAGGTATAATATTTCAGTCAGTACCAGCTCTATATAGTACTAGGTATAATATTTCAGTCAGTACCACCTCTATATAGTACTAGGTATAATATTTCAGTCAGTACCAGCTCTATATAGTACTAGGTATAATATTTCAGTCAGTACCAGCTCTATATAGTACTAGGTATAATA
This sequence comes from Tachypleus tridentatus, assembly GCF_004210375.1. NCBI lineage: Eukaryota > Metazoa > Arthropoda > Merostomata > Xiphosura > Limulidae > Tachypleus > Tachypleus tridentatus. The sequence continues at coordinate 38,738,682 of NC_134827.1, read as the reverse complement.
TTTCAGTCAGTACCAGCTCTATATAGTACTAGGTATAATATTTCAGTCAGTACCAGCTCTATATAGTACTAGGTATAATATTTCAGTCAGTACCAGCTCTATATAGTACTAGGTATAATATTTCAGTCAGTACCAGCTCTATATAGTACTAGGTATAATATTTCAGTCAGTACCAGCTCTATATAGTACTAGGTATAATATTTCAGTCAGTACCAGCTCTATATAGTACTAGGTATAATATTTCAGTCAGTACCAGCTCTATATAGTACTAGGTATAATATTTCAGTCAGTACCACCTCTATATAGTACTAGGTATAATATTTCAGTCAGTACCACCTCTATATAGTACTAGGTATAATATTTCAGTCAGTACCACCTCTATATAGTACTAGGTATAATATTTCAGTCAGTACCAGCTCTATATAGTACTAGGTATAATATTTCAGTCAGTACCACCTCTATATAGTACTAGGTATATTATTTCAGTCAGTACCACCTCTATATAGTACTAGGTATAATATTTCAGTCAGTACCAGCTCTATATAGTATAATATTTCAGTCAGTACCACCTCTATATAGTACTAGGTATATTATTTCAGTCAGTACCACCTCTATATAGTACTAGGTATAATATTTCAGTCAGTACCACCTCTATATAGTACTAGGTATAATATTTCAGTCAGTACCACTCTATATAGTACTAGGTATATTATTTCAGTCAGTACCACCTCTATATAGTACTAGGTATAATATTTCAGTCAGTACCAGCTCTATATAGTACTAGGTATAATATTTCAGTCAGTACCACCTCTATATAGTACTAGGTATAATATTTCAGTCAGTACCACCTCTATATAGTACTAGGTATAATATTTCAGTCAGTACCACTATATAGTCTCTATATAGTACTAGGTATATTATTTCAGTCAGTACCACCTCTATATAGTACTAGGTATAATATTTCAGTCAGTACCAGCTCTATATAGTACTAGGTATAATATTTCAGTCAGTACCACCTCTATATAGTACTAGGTATAATATTTCAGTCAGTACCAGCTCTATATAGTACTAGGTATAATATTTCAGTCAGTACCAGCTCTATATAGTACTAGGTATAATATTTCAGTCAGTACCCCCTCTATATAGTACTAGGTATAATATTTCAGTCAGTACCAGCTCTATATAGTACTAGGTATAATATTTCAGTCAGTACCAGCTCTATATAGTACTAGGTATAATATTTCAGTCAGTACCAGCTCTATATAGTACTAGGTATAATATTTCAGTCAGTACCAGCTCTATATAGTACTAGGTATAATATTTCAGTCAGTACCAACTCTATATAGTACTAGGTATAATATTTCAGTCAGTACTAACTCTATATAGTACTAGGTATAATATTTCAGTCAGTACCACCTCTATATAGTACTAGGTATAATATTTCAGTCAGTACCACCTCTATATAGTACTAGGTATAATATTTCAGTCAGTACCAGCTCTATATAGTACTAGGTATAATATTTCAGTCAGTACCAGCTCTATATAGTACTAGGTATAATATTTCAGTCAGTACCAGCTCTATATAGTACTAGGTATAATATTTCAGTCAGTACCACCTCTATATAGTACTAGGTATAATATTTCAGTCAGTACCAGCTCTATATAGTACTAGGTATAATATTTCAGTCAGTACCAGCTCTATATAGTAATAGGTATAATATTTCAGTCAGTACCACCTCTATATAGTACTAGGTATAATATTTCAGTCAGTACCACCTGTATATTGTACTGGGTATATTATTTCAGTCAGTACCACCTCTATATAGTACTAGGTATAATATTTCAGTCAGTACCAGCTCTATATAGTACTAGGTATAATATTTCAGTCAGTACCACCTCTATATAGTACTAGGTATATTATTTCAGTCAGTACCACCTCTATATAGTACTAGGTATAATATTTCAGTCAGTACCAGCTCTATATAGTACTAGGTATAATATTTCAGTCAGTACCAGCTCTATATAGTACTAGGTATAATATTTCAGTCAGTACCAGCTCTATATAGTCAGTACTAGGTATAATATTTCAGTCAGTACCAGCTCTATAGTACCAGCTCTATATAGTACTAGGTATAATATTTCAGTCAGTACCAGCTCTATATAGTACTAGGTATAATATTTCAGTCAGTACCAGCTCTATATAGTACTAGGTATAATATTTCAGTCAGTACCAACTCTATATAGTACTAGGTATAATATTTCAGTCAGTACCAGCTCTATATAGTACTAGGTATAATATTTCAGTCAGTACCACCTCTATATAGTACTAGGTATAATATTTCAGTCAGTACCAGCTCTATATAGTACTAGGTATAATATTTCAGTCAGTACCAGCTCTATATAGTACTAGGTATAATATTTCAGTCAGTACCACCTCTATATAGTACTAGGTATAATATTTCAGTCAGTACCAGCTCTATATAGTACTAGGTATAATATTTCAGTCAGTACCAGCTCTATATAGTACTAGGTATAATATTTCAGTCAGTACCAGCTCTATATAGTACTAGGTATAATATTTCAGTCAGTACCACCTCTATATAGTACTAGGTATAATATTTCAGTCAGTACCAGCTCTATATAGTATAATATTTCAGTCAGTACCAGCTCTATATAGTACTAGGTATAATATTTCAGTCAGTACCAGCTCTATATAGTACTAGGTATAATATTTCAGTCAGTACCAGCTCTATATAGTACTAGGTATAATATTTCAGTCAGTACCAACTCTATATAGTACTAGGTATAATATTTCAGTCAGTACTAACTCTATATAGTACTAGGTATAATATTTCAGTCAGTACCACCTCTATATAGTACTAGGTATAATATTTCAGTCAGTACCACCTCTATATAGTACTAGGTATAATATTTCAGTCAGTACCAGCTCTATATAGTACTAGGTATAATATTTCAGTCAGTACCAGCTCTATATAGTACTAGGTATAATATTTCAGTCAGTACCAGCTCTATATAGTACTAGGTATAATATTTCAGTCAGTACCACCTCTATATAGTACTAGGTATAATATTTCAGTCAGTACCAGCTCTATATAGTACTAGGTATAATATTTCAGTCAGTACCAGCTCTATATAGTACTAGGTATAATATTTCAGTCAGTACCAGCTCTATATAGTACTAGGTATAATATTTCAGTCAGTACCACATCTATATAGTACTAGGTATAATATTTCAGTCAGTACCACCTCTATATAGTACTGGGTATATTATTTCAGTCAGTACCACCTCTATATAGTACTAGGTATAATATTTCAGTCAGTACCAGCTCTATATAGTACTAGGTATAATATTTCAGTCAGTACCACCTCTATATAGTACTGGGTATATTATTTCAGTCAGTACCACCTCTATATAGTACTATGTATAATATTTCAGTCAGTACCAGCTCTATATAGTACTAGGTATAATATTTCAGTCAGTACCAGCTCTATATAGTACTAGGTATAATATTTCAGTCAGTACCAGCTCTATATAGTACTAGGTATAATATTTCAGTCAATACCAGCTCTATATAGTACTAGGTATAATATTTCAGTCAGTACTAACTCTATATAGTACTAGGTATAATATTTCAGTCAGTACCAGCTCTATATAGTACTAGGTATAATATTTCAGTCAGTACCACCTCTATATAGTACTAGGTATAATATTTCAATCAGTAACAGCTCTATATAGTACTAGGTATAATATTTCAGTCAGTACCAGCTCTATATAGTACTAGGTATAATATTTCAGTCAGTACCAGCTCTATATAGTACTAGGTATAATATTTCAGTCAGTACCAGCTCTATATAGTACTAGGTATAATATTTCAGTCAGTACCAGCTCTATATAGTACTAGGTATAATATTTCAGTCAGTACCAGCTCTATATAGTACTAGGTATAATATTTCAGTCAGTACCAGCTCTATATAGTACTAGGTATAATATTTCAGTCAGTACCAGCTCTATATAGTACTAGGTATAATATTTCAGTCAGTACCACCTCTATATAGTACTAGGTATAATATTTCAGTCAGTACCAGCTCTATATAGTACTAGGTATAATATTTCAGTCAGTACCACCTCTATATAGTACTAGGTATATTATTTCAGTCAGTACCACCTCTATATAGTACTAGGTATAATATTTCAGTCAGTACCACCTCTATATAGTAATGGGTATATTATTTCAGTCAGTACCACCTCTATATAGTACTAGGTATAATATTTCAGTCAGTACCAGCTCTATATAGTATAATATTTCAGTCAGTACCACCTCTATATAGTACTGGGTATATTATTTCAGTCAGTACCACCTCTATATAGTACTAGGTATAATATTTCAGTCAGTACCAGCTCTATATAGTACTAGGTATAATATTTCAGTCAGTACCACCTCTATATAGTACTGGGTATATTATTTCAGTCAGTACCACCTCTATATAGTACTAGGTATAATATTTCAGTCAGTACCACCTCTATATAGTACTGGGTATAATATTTCAGTCAGTACCACTTCTATATAGTACTAGGTATATTATTTCAGTCAGTACCACTTCTATATAGTACTAGGTATATTATTTCAGTCAGTACCACCTCTATATAGTACTAGGTATAATATTTCAGTCAGTACCACCTCTATATAGTACTAGGTATAATATTTCAGTCAGTACTACCTCTATATAGTACTAGGTATAATATTTCAGTCAGTATCAGCTCTATGCAGTACTACTAGGTATATTATTTCAGTCTACCAACCCTCTATAGTACCAGGTATATTATTTCAGTCTACCAACCCTCTATAGTACCAGGTATAATACTTTAGTTGGTACAACTCTGAATAGTACCACATATAAATTGTATAATCAATCTTCTATTTTACTTGTAATATATTCTCTCTCTATTTGTATATGGTACGAAGTTCACAAGGGTAGAGAATGAAACATTTCACCGCCAGGTGTGTTTTCTCAACACAGAGAGTACAATTTAAACAGAGTTCGCAATTTGCCATCAAAGCAAAAAAAAATTCTCATCTTGTTTTACTCTCGAGATTATGTTTCCGAACTTTATTTATTTATAATTTGTTCGCTGATAATAGTACAACTCCATGAGAACTGTTACTTTTAAATAGGAAAAGAACCATTGTGTTACAACAAAGCTTCCTCAGTTAGTTCTGGCCATTCTGTAGTCAAAGTTCTTGTGGTGAAAAACACTTTCCATCTCTGACAAAGGACCCATTACAGTCTAGACTTAACGTTAGTATGATCTATTGATTCTGTCCATTTATTTCGTAGGTTATGAAATGCGTGTTCTTTTATACAGAGTTCTCCTTATTATAAACAACCAGTATCCCAAGCAATGTAAGCCCCTAACATAAAAAACGTAACAAGAGAATTTCAAAACGTATGAGGTTTAAGTCACGTTCTGAATATTATTGATACCGAAGTGCGACACCTATATAAATTTTACGTGTGTTATTATTTTTGTTGAATTTCGCGTAACGCCACGCGAGGGCTATCTGCGCTAGCCGTCCCTAATTTAGAAGTGATAGACTAGAGGGAAGACAGCTAGTCAACATAACCTACCGCCAACTGTTGGGCTACTCTTTTACCAACGAATGGTGGGATTGACCGTCACGTTATAACATATACTCGGCGTAAAGAGAAAGTATGTTTGGTGTGACGGGGATTCGAACCCTCGACCCTTGTAAGTACCGAAGTGACTTCCCAGTTGTCTTCACCAATCTTAATTAGATATTCATGTTTTTCAAAGTCAGTTACAGCTTATCAGATGACGTGACTGACTGCCTCTCGTATAAAAAACGATACCGCTAAGCCTACAAGTTCTGAAATCTAATTGATAGTTGCATGAACAAACAACTTTTTAAACACTAAAATAACTAACACAATACTTGCATGACACGTAACACTAAGTTAACAACCTTAACTAACACTATGTAACATTTTTTTTTTACTTTTTCTTGTTCCTGGACAGAAAGTGTTATTTCCCAATTGCTTATGTCTAAAGTAAATGGAAAAGACCTATTTGTCTCTTCAAACTTTGTTTTTGTGACCTGGGAGTGTATAACGAAAACATGATGGGAGACTATATTTGGGGGCTGATACGTGAAAGTGATTTATATTGCAGTCGCAAATCTCGAAAAACTACTCACTTCTAAACATTTTTGTATAACTTTAGTATAAATACATGTAAATCTTGATTCATATGTTGTTTTATTCAGACCTTATGTAAATGAAAATGTGCAAATTTGCCTGTTTTTACATATAAGATAGGTTAATTTCTAAATTTCATTATCCAGGTCACAAAAGTGAAGTTTGAAGGGAATAATGGCCATTTTTTGTACTTTTACAACATAAGTAATTAAGAACTAACACATACTATCCAGGAACAAAATTTGTGTTACATAGTGTTATTTTGTGTTACATTGTGTTATCGTGTGTTACGTAGTGTTATTTTGTGTTACACGGTGTTATTTTGTGTTACGTAGTGTTATCTTGTGTTACGTAGTTATTTTGTGTTACGTAGTGTTATCTTGTGTTACGTAGTGTTATTTTGTGTTACGTAGTGTTATCTTGTGTTACATAGTGTTATTTTGTGTTACATAATGTTATTTTGTGTTACATAGTGTTATTTTGTGTTACGTAGTGATATCTTGTGTTACATAGTGTTATTTTGTGTTACGTAGTGTTATCTTGTGTTACATAGTGTTATTTTGTGTTACGTAGTGTTATTTTGTGTTACATAGTGTTACTTTGTGTTACGGAGTGTTATCTTGTGTTACGTAGTGTTATTTTGTGTTACGTAGTGTTATTTTGTGTTACGTAGTGTTATCTTGTGTTACATAGTGTTATTTTGTGTTACGTAGTGTTATTTTGTGTTACGTAGTGTTATCTTGTGTTACATAGTGTTATTTTGTGTTACGTAGTGTTATTTTGTGTTACATAGTGTTATTTTGTGTTACGTAGTGTTATCTTGTGTTACGTAGTGTTATTTTGTGTTACATAGTGTTATCTTGTGTTACGTAGTGTTATTTTGTGTTACATAGTGTTATTTTGTGTTACGTAGTGTTATCTTGTGTTACATAGTGTTATTTTGTGTTACGTAGTGTTATTTTGTGTTACCTAGTGTAATCGTTCGAAATTTCTCAATCTGTTATGTTTTTCTTTCTTGAATTTTACTCAAAGGCTATCAGGACTAGCCATCCCGGCCCGGCATGGTCAGGAGGTTAAGGCACTCAACTCATTATCTGAGGGTCGAGGGTTCGAATCCTCATTCCACCAAACATACTCGCCCTTTCAGCCCGAGGGTTGTTATAATGTGACCGTCAATCCCGGTATTTGTTGGTAAAAGAGTAGCCCAAGGGTTGGCGGTGGGTGGTGATGACTAGCTGCCTTTCCTCTCGTCTTATACTGCTAAATTAGGGACGGCTAGCACAAATAGCCCTCTTGTAGCTTTGCGTGAAATTAAAAAACAAACAAAACTAGCCGTCCCTAATTTTGAAGTGATAGATTAGTGAGAAAGAGAGCACCCACCGCCAACTCGTGAGCTTCTGAAATCGAATAGTGGGATTTCATCCTTATTTTTATGACGCACTCAAGGTCCTAAAGTGTGAAGCACGATTTTTAATTTGCGTTAACGGGGTGCCAATCAGAATCTTCGAAACTACAGTCCAGCACGATAACAATTGTACACAGTGCTCGGTTCGTTTTTCAGTCATTATGAAATATTTAATGTGTTAAAACAACACATCTTGTACACAATACGCACCTCACCAACATCAGTCAGATTCACTAAGTCATCAATTCATCGAAGCTTATTCGAATATCACACTGAATGCTAGAAATCCCTGTAGTATTAGGCTTAACAGTATAGAAAATTTCGCTGCTTATTTGTGCATCACCACAAGTTACTTCTGTTTGAAAGGTTTTTGCGACGCTTAAGTCGTAAATGCTCATAACCGACTTATCTAAATTACATCTGCAATCTTAAATCACATTTCACACAGATTGTGCGCAGTATTAAATATTTAAGTTTCGTTTCTGCGAGTGTCTCTTTCGACAAAATGATTATTTAATATTTCACTTTAAACCTTTTATATCCATTTTCAATTACGTTTTATGATTTCTCTCATTTTTGTTTCTGTCCTGTTTCTCCAGCATTTCTGAAAATTGCAGTTAAAGCTGTCGCTATGTTTCGTTACAGCACGCGTCGTTCCGTGCAATCTGTGACGTTGCTGAGGATCACGTGACGCACTTTTTCACTTTTTTGAACTCGCTCTCGTTTAACCGCTGCTGATGAAAGAGAAAGGTCTCACTGAAGGTATCGAATAGTCAGAACTTATATTCAAGACAGAGTTTTGAATTTTGTAACCCGACGGATATTTTAATGTTTTTGTATAGTTAGGACTAAACTGTCGTGAGTACCAGTGACTTAAAAGCTACACTTTAATCGTAATAAATAACTAAATGCTTGGAGACGGTCTCTCACTAAGATGCCAAGTGAGTTTTCAGAACAGCGTTCGTCAATGTTTTTATTATTCAGTTGAAATTTAGTGTTGAGAGTTATACAGAATTAAAGGTGGCGTTCGCAAAGAAGCGAAATCTTTAAAGCTACTTTGCATTGTTGTATCTGTGGTAACTATTGACGTAATATTGTTGGAAAAGGCATATATTATTATTCTAAAATAAAAAAAAAACTATTCGTGTTTTCCAGGTTCACCTTTACCATCTTTGCCTTTTACGCTTTTTTGTGTGTAGTTGGAAGACATGATATTTAACCAAGAATGTGTGGTTTTGCGTTGGTAAACGCCCGCCCACATGGACTCTCCTATCTAATTTTTCTGTTAGTATCACGTTTGTGCCTAAAGTGGACGTTAAAAATCTACGAACGCTTGTTTTAATCTCTTAAGCCTCGTTCTATTTTTGGTTGTTAACCCAGTATTGTGCCACACTCGTAATTGATACGTTGAAAACTCGTCATTGTGTTTTAAGTAAGAAACGTATTACACTATTACCTACCTTCTCTCGTCCTAATTTATTTCACAAACTTTTAATGTTGTCACTACTTGTACGTCAATGTTCACAAAACTACAATTTATCTGTTGTTAGCCCTCTAACGGTTGTTTACCAAGGTAACAAAAAGCTGGAAATTTACTGACAGTATATATTTTTAAACCAAAGAATTTACGCACGTTCGCAGACTTGATACGTCAGAAATGATTTTAACTTGACTAGCAAAACCTGGGTGTTGTTAGCCAGACATGGTTGAAAAGAAGTGTTCGTTTTTAACCAAAAATCAACACCAACGTGTAGGCTTTGATGTTTCGGTTGATTTTAAACCAAGTAACAACCCTGATACGTGTACTTTATTAGTCACAGTGGGTTGAATAAAAGTACTTTACACACCTTCAAACTTGAAGTGTGGGCTTTGTTTATCAAAACATCGGACTGCGAATATTTAACAAATATTGTACATGCAACATATCTGTGCACGGTGCATTTCAAGTAAAACAACAGATAGTTTATAATAAGACACTAACTTTCATTTGAGGAGAAAATGCTAGCTTATTTGACAAAACTTACTTCTATAGGACACAGCAATAGGTGTTATACACAAAAGTTTACTTCTGTTGAACATAACATCAGATGCTGTACATAAACATTTACTACTGTGAACGTAGAATTGGGTGTTGTAGGGAAATAAATAACATGTGAAAGTGGATACATCTACACCTACGTGTGTGTGTAATATGTTCTTTCAGGTACATAGAATATTATGAGGCTTATTGCAATATTCTGCTGAATGTGTTTATTGTGAAGAAGACGGTTTTAAGCTTAAGATAAATATTTGAAACTTGTGTATCACAAAGTTAACCGTGTCAGGATTAAAATGGGATGTTATTATCTATTAATTAAATGGGATGTTATTATCTATTAATTAAATGGGATGTTATTATCTATTAATTAAATGGGATGTTATTATCTATTAATTAATTGGGATGTTTTACAACTGTTTTCTGAAAGTACAGAAAGAAGTTTGTGACTCACTACTTTATATCAATAAATTGAGTGTGGTAAGCTATGACATGATTAAGGTTAGATCACAGCTATGACATGATTAGGGTTAGATCACAGCTATGACATGACTAGGGTTAGATCGCAGCTATGACATGATTAGGGTTAGATCGCAAGCAACACCTCCTTAACTAAAATCCTCACGTTAACAGGTGTTTTTGAACCGCCTTTCGAGGTTAAACTATTTGAACTTCCTGCTAGGTGTATTGTGGAGCTAGTGGCAGGGTTGGAATGCTAACAGAGTAAACAAACAAAATTTGATTAGAGATGAAGAGATTGGATAAACTCGTTTCATTGGTGATTTGAACCAGTTACTTTTACCATTGGAAAAAAAAAATAACGAAACTGAGTTTACCTTGGATGAGTGAGTTGGTAGAACAAAGGCTAGAAGAAGAAACGGTTATTTTGTACACTAGGCTTTGTTTAAGAGCTGGTGTATGGTCTTGTTTGAAGTTCATTTGCTCTTAGATGATGTATATACAAGTAATAAGAAACATTTTGTAAATGTAAAATGATGTAGGGACGGCAGTGACAAAAAGAATACAAACAAGAATTTAGAGATGACAGAAAAGCTTCTGTTGGACGTAACATCAGGTATTGTATGTTTGAGTTTTTCTTATAACAAAGCCATATTGGGCTATCTATTGCGTCCACCGAGGGGAATCGAGCCTCAGGTTTTATTGTTGTAAATCCGTACACTTACCACTGTCTCAGCGGGAGACTAGGTGTTGTGTAGAGACGTTTACTTCTGTGGAACGAAGGTAGAATTGAATGTTATAGAGAACAAAACAACAAGTAAAAGTGAATCCATCTGCAGTTACATGTGTGTATTGTGTGTAATAAGTTCTTTCAGATCATTCCTATATTGCTTTCAATATTAAAATGTAATATTATACTGTATAATACACGGGTACAAAATAGTTACGAAGTCGTTCAATTCGACCTACGAAGTAGCGAGAGTCTGTCATAGTTGTTAATAATCAATATATGTTTTTACTCTATTTGTTTCTTTTTCTTGTATGTAAGACAGGCTCGTAACTACACTAAACTGTTGTCTACTCTGACATGACCATGATATTATGATAAACAAAATTTATATCAACATTCACAAATATATAATTTCCAACCGCATTATTACTAAACTCAAGTATGCGTTTTGCAGTGTAACAATAATTTATAATATGGAAGTAATATAGGGATAATCGACATGTAATTGCTATATTTTTGTGCACAGTATTTTTGGCACCTGCTGTCTATTTTACATTTACAAAATGTTATTTCTTTTATTACTTGTTTGGTAACATTTTTCTCCTTCACTGAAATCTAGTGTATTCTACAAATGTATGTAATAAAATATAATATTATTAGCAGAAACACCGCCTGTGTGACTTCTATTAGTACTAATAACAGTATTTCTACCTCATTGATCGTTAATATATTTTAAAATATAATTATTTTTAGGAAGTACTGTAAGGAAAAGTGTTTGTATTCTGCTACTATACACTTTAATGTTTTTACGTATTAAAAGTGGTAACCTTTATGGAAAAAATCATTTTAATGCTACATTCACAAATTATATAAATAAAGATATGATCAAACCCTTGTGGTAAGAGATTCTTTTATCTAATGTTGTGATCTGTAATAAAGAAATGTAATGGAGTACATTTAATGCATTTATTTACAGTTATGTAATAAAGAAATGGTTGTTACCAATATCATAGTTATTTTTCTATTTGTCTTAATTTTGAATACCCAAAGTGTGAACTTTTTAATGGATGTTTGTTTGTAGTGTCATTCGATAGATAGCGCAACACTATATTTATTATTTTAGTCACATAACTAGATAGTTAGGTATATCAATTATAATTAGATGTGTATTGGTTTTTTTTCACTATTTCACTGCATACATAATATAGGGATTGGCTCCGTAAAGACTCCGATTGTATAGTGTACAAAGCATTGAGTATTCCTTATGTTACAGTCATTTAATGTTCATCCATTCATTGGCTGGTAATTCTTGTTTTACCCTGCACTTCAGCCAGAACACCAAGTTTCTGTAATGAATAAGAGATAGTGATAACATCGTTTACAGTAAAAATATGATTTGTATTTAATTACATCTATTTATTAAGACTAAACGATGACATTGTCCGCTGCCCAGAAACACATAAGAGTTGATTTAGGTTTATACTGGTGTTAGTGATAAAGTCTTGTATATTCTTGACGACAAAAATTCCACTTGAAATAAAAATGTATCTCATAACGGCTGTTGTGGATACTAACATTTTTATTGATAAAGAGAGATTCGATCTTCCTAGGTCATCTTGAGGTTAAAAAATATGACCTAGGAAGGTCGAAACGTTGTTCTCTCCTTATTAATAAAAGTGTTAATACTCATAACAGCCGTTATGAGATACAAAGTCTTGTACAGTTATCTAAACTGCAACATGATGAAAGATGAACAATCTGGTGGGTTGGTTACTTTCTGGTTCGGTATCTTAATGATGGCTTGTTGGATAGAGAAACAAATGAAAGTGAAGAGCAATCATCTTTTGAAGTTAAACTGTGTCACGGTTGGTATTTTAGTGTGAATGTTTGTGTTATGTCTATTAAATACCTTAGATATCCCTACATACAGAATCTACTGACTCTATAATAAACATGATCTTGGACATTACTACATACGGATCGGCATGGCCAAGCGTGTTAAGGCGTGAGACTCGTAATCTGAGGGTCGCGGGTTCGCATCCCCGTCGCGCCAAACATGCTCGCCCTTTCAGCCGTGGAAGCGTTATAATGTAACGGTCAATCCCACTATTCGTTGCTAAAAGAGTAGCCCAAGAGTTGGCGGTGAGTGGTGATGACTAGGTACCTTCCCTCTAGTCTTACACTGCTAAATTAGAGACGGCTAGCACAGATAGCCCTCGAGTAGCTTTGTGCGAAATTCAAAGACAAAAACAAAAGAAATCACTACATACAGAACCTACTGACTATATGATAAAGTTGATCTCGGCCATTCCTACATACATAACCTACTGACTATATGATAAAGTTGACCTCGGCCATCCCTACATACATAACCTACTGACTATATGATAAAGTTGACCTCGGCCATCCCTACATACATAACCTATTGACTATATGATAAAGTTGACCTCGGCCATCCCTACATACATAACCTACTGACTATATGATAAAGTTGACCTCGGCCATCCCTACATACATAACCTACTGACTATATGATATAGTTGACCTCGGCCATCCCTACATACATAACCTACTGACTATATGATATAGGTGACCTTGGTCATCACTACATACATAACCTACTGACTATATGATAAAGTTGACCTCGGCCATTCCTACATACATAACCTACTGACTATATGATAAAGTTGACCTCGGCCATCCCTACATACATAACCTACTGACTATATGATAAAGTTGACCTCGGCCATCCCTACATACATAACCTACTGACTATATGATATAGTTGACCTCGGCCATCCCTACATACATAACCTACTGACTATATGATATAGTTGACCTCGGCCATCCCTACATACATAACCTACTGACTATATGATATAGGTGACCTTGGTCATCACTACATACATAACCTACTGACTATATGATAAAGTTGACCTCGGCCATTCCTACATACATAACCTACTGACTATATGATAAAGTTGACCTCGGCCATCCCTACATACACAACCTACTGACTATATGATAAAGTTGACCTCGGCCATCCCTACATACATAACCTACTGACTATATGATATAGATGACCTCGGCCATCCCTACATACATAACCTATTGACTATATGATAAAGTTGACCTCGGCCATCCCTACATACATAACCTACTGACTATATGATAAAGTTGACCTCGGCCATCCCTACATACATAGCCTACTGACTATATGATATAGGTGACCTTGGTCATCACTACATGCAGAATATACTGACTCTATGATATAGGTGACCTTGGTCATCACTACATACAGAACCTATAATAACAGGATGTCATAGTGATTTGTGCAAAGATATTACCAACGATGTATAGTGTGTTACCATGGTAATTTGTTGATGGGCGACGTGATACCGATTCTCGATTGATTAGTGGTTTGATGTAGATAAGGTGTTACCATGGTTCTTAGGGATTTGTTATAGATAAGTTGTTACCATGGTTCTTAGTGGTTTGATGTAGGTAAAGTTGTTACCATGGTTTTTAGTGGTTTGATGTAGGTAAGTTATTACCATGGCTCTTAGTGTTTTATGTAGGTGAAGTGTTACCATGATTCTTAGTGGTTTGATGTAGGTAAGTTGTTACCATGGTTCTTAGTGGTTTTATGTAGGTGAAGTGTTACCATGATTCTTAGTGGTTTGATGTAGGTGAGGTGTTCCCATGGTTCTTAGTGGTTTTATGTGGGTAAGGTGTTACCATGGTTCTTAATGGTTTAATGGATGATTGTTACTATGGTATGTGTATGTTACCTTGGTGTTTTGTTCTTCTGTGGATGTGCTTGATTCCATGGTTTGTGAATCATGTAACTTCCATGATGGCTCTTGTACTTAAACGGAAAAATTCTGAAGGACACGTACCTAAGACGTTTTAGCTTCTTTCATAATATTATCACAATACTATTCCCTTGAATGACATTCTGCAGAAATGGTAAACTAAGGATTTGGTTGGGTTCTCCAAGACAGTAAATAAAATGTATTGGTTCCTAATTATAAATAATTTTCATTAGGGAGAGAAAAACTTGTCAGTTTGTCAGAGTTCTTCAAAGTAGGGTTAATTTGTTGTAAGGAATAAACATTCCAGTGATGAAAGGTGTGATCGACCATCCGACTCTAATAGAAAACATACCGTGCCTAACATATTCCTATATCTCGCTGTTTTATAAATGATCATCACAAAGTGAATACGTTATTTAGACAGAGAACAAGGCACACGCCTCTATTGCAGACGAGAGTATAACATTCAAACGTAAATACTACTCTCGTTAACCGATGTTATTTTGAGATGTTCTTTATCTGTTATTCTCTCTAATGTCTCAACTGAAGACTTATGACGCTAAAAATTGGACTTTGTTCCCTGATCGTGTTCTTTACGCACCTACCAATAAGTAGTCTTAATTCTTATGGTAATGGATCTTTACAAATATTTACAACGACAGATTTCTAGGCCTGCAAATGAACGGTTAGCCCACGTTATATTTTATCTTGTCGTTTCAAATACTTTTATTTATGCATTTATTGTCGTGTCTCGGGTGGCAGTCTCTACAACGTTATCGAAACTATTCTGTGATTTCCAAGTTCAGTGCACGACACTGTTAATAAATAGCACGCACCGACAAATAACAGTTAAAAACTCTTAACAAATAACATGTATCGAGAAATTGAAGTGATGTCACATTGTAACGCCTACATGGCTCACAGGGTTTGGGTTTGTTTCGGATTTCGCGCAAAGTTACACGAAAGCTATCTGCGCTAGCCGTCGTTAATTTAGCAGTGTAAGAGGGAAGGCCACTAGTCATCACCACCCACCGCCAACTGTTGGGCTACTCTTTTACCAACGAACAGTGGGATTGACTGTAAAATTATAACGCCCCCACGGCTGAAAGGGCGAGGATGTTTGATGTGACGGGGATTCGAACCGACCCTTGGATTACGAGTCAAGTGCCTTAACCACGTGGCCAGTTTGAAACTGAGTGTCACATATAAAAGGTGATAACTACAGACAATAAATCCAATTCACTTCACCTATAATCACATACTTAATAAAATTTTAAATCTCAACATTTTATGTTAAATCATTTGAGAATATTATACAGTTACAAATGTGATAGTCTTACTTCCGGTTTTCACACTAATAAAATTCAATTATTATACTTCCGGTTTAGACCGTCGAATGGCTGTTATTAAAGTGACAAAACACGTCTATTGCGTGGACTTTAAAATATAACCTTAGTTAAAACCAGTACAAACCTTTATGATATAATTCCTTCTCTGTCTGTTGCTAATCTCGCTAACTTTTATCTAGTGTTGCTTCTATCGCTAACTCCGCTAACTTTTATCTAGCGTTGCTTCTGTCGCTACCTCCGCTAACATTTATTTATCTGGTGTTTCTTCTATGGCTAATGCAGGTACGGTCTTCAGTTTCCCATAAAAAACACATAAATTAATTAAAACTCTCGTATTTTTGTTATGAAACGTAATAAGGAGATTTCGTGGTCATAAACAAATACAGGTGTTTTTATGTCACCGTACAAAATAATAAAAATCACGTACTATTCCGTTATGTTTTTATTGTTGTTCGTTACTCTAACACTGGGCCTTTGTAAAAGAGAAGTGGTGGAGGTACGTGATGTCTGTTTCTACAAGAGTTTCTTCAGTCAAATATACGAAACCATATTGTAACTCAATCGATTACCTAATCCTGTTTATAGAACGTGCTGAACAACGCGAGTGTACCACACAGATTTTAAAGTCGAATTTTTTTTATTGAATTGGCGAAACGATATCATAACGGTAAAAGGACCAGCGACAGTCATAACTCATTATTTTTCCACATTGAACTTACGAACAAACTGTTCAGAACGAGTTCTATTCTCATTACCAGAGGTATTTCTCAGAAGTAACAGTCGAGATAGCGTTCCTATTAGTGGTGAAGTTTGTAATAACTCGGTGTCGTAACAACACGTATATTGATCTAAGATATGTAACGTTGGAATCATGATTTTACGACTTAGTCTCTAAATTGTCAGAATACCTTTGTTCGGCTATTTTTAGATAACTAATCTCCCATAAAAATACGCTATTACCCTTTACAAAAACAACGGAAAATGTTCATTATATGTCTTCAGAACGTGCCATTTGTTTTTATCTTTTTTAACTGTACCTCTTCGAGATATTCGAAACATGGGATTAGAATAATTATTCTTTCTCACAAACATACAGGTACACTGTAATTAATTAATTTTTTATCGATAAAAAAGAAAAGTCCATTACACTAATGTCAACACTTACTAAGTAATGTCAGTGAAGCCTAATATTATATAATACTGTTTAATCCGCGCAGCAGAAACTGTATCAGTCTAAGTAAAAAGGCACGTCAGTAGCTAAGCCTAGTCAAGAATGTATTTCAGCGCCGGTTTTGTTCGTTGTTGTTTTCTTTCTGTAAAAAAAACAAAACCAATCGTCGTGATAACTTCAGCTCTATAATAACAAAATGCATGCGTAGCTCAAACTAAATTTTCTACACAATTATCACAGAAGGTAAGTACGAGTTTGGTATTTATGACAAAACAGCCAAACTACTATCCCTGGTTTCCAATTGCTGATCAGAGAAAAGGAAACCTACGCTAACTCTTCCACAGTTCTTTACCCGACGAAAAGTGGGATTACCCGTAACATTATATCGTCGCCAGAGATCAAAGGACTAGCGTGTTTGGCGCTGGATTTCGATCATACGTCCTACAGATTGCGCGAATCAGTCCTGTTAGTGAGACAATAAGAATTATGTTTAAAGACATTTTGAAACAACTTGCTTTATGGCACACTACGGACCTCCACAGTTTGAAATTGAAGAGATACCATTTTTAATAGGTCTCTAAACGAAAGCCTTTATGACCCATGTAATGTAAGTTAAACAGCAATACCAAATCGCAAGTTTCACAAATATTTCAACCATTATTTCTCATTTTAAATAATATTGTATTTTGTTATTAAAAACTAATTACAATGCACAATATATTCTCACAATTTTTACCAGAGTCTACAACTTCGTTTGTTAATCTGTTTGGAATTCTCCAGTAGCACATAAAAGTTAATGATCCGGAACTCACAATGCTACATCCGGCATTCTATTCGCTTTGACGGAAAGAATGCACATAACCAATTATGCACTTTGTGGTAAAACAAAATAATAATATTACAATAAGTGAATGTTTAAATAAATGTTTAGGACAGAGAACTGAACAATTCTCATTTTAAATTCCTAGCAAAATTATGCATGAAATTTGAACGTTAAATGAAAGCAATGCTGTTATAATCTACCTTCACCAGTTCATTGTTACTACTACATTTAACTTAGCACTGTTATAATCCACCTTCACCAGTTCATTGTTACTACTACATTTAACTTAGTACTGTTGTAATCCACCTTCACCAGTCATTGTTACTACCACATTTAACTTAGCACTGTTGTAATCCACCTTCACCAGTTCATTGTTACTACCAGATTTAACTTAGTACTGTTGTAATCCACCTTCACCAGTTCATTGTTACTACCAGATTTAACTTAGTACTGTTGTAATCCACCTTCACCAGTTCATTGTTACTGCCACATTTAACTTAGTACTGTTGAAATCCACCTTCACCAGTTCATTGTTACTACTACATTTAACTTAGTACTGTTGTAATCCACCTTCACCAGTTCATCGTTACTACTACATTTAACTTAGTACTGTTGTAATCCACCTTCACCAGTTCATTGTTACTACCACATTTAACTTAGTACTGTTGTAATCCACCTTCACCAGTTCATTGTTACTACTACATTTAACTTAGTACTGTTGTAATCCACCTTCACCAGTTCATTGTTACTACTACATTTAACTTAGTACTGTTGTAATCCACCTTCACCAGTTCATCGTTACTACTACATTTAACTTAGTACTGTTATAATCCACCTTCACTAGTGTACCATACAAAAAGTCTTTAGTAACATTGAGTCGTACTATCTAGATAGAAATGAATACATGTTTTCTTTATTTCAAGACATCAAATATAGTAATATTTGTTGGGAAAATCAGATATTTGTTACCTTTCCTCTTAAGATAAACTCGCATCTCAATCATCAAACGAGTGCAGCGAAGTCTGAATATTGCCACGTGAAACATTATCTTTCTAAAATAATTAACATTTCTCGTGGCATACATTTCTGTTAAATTATTCAACCTTTCCTCTTAGTCATTTTAAGTTTCTTACCTTTGTATTGTTGTTTTGATAGTTTAGGAAGCTTATTTAGATTTGTTCACTGTTGTTTCATGATGAAACCTTTCTCAGTTATCACGAGGTAAGCAGCAGTATGTCTTATGACTTACAACTCTTTTAGATCCTCAGTTCTATATCCATATTAGGCTTAGCACAAATATCCCATAATGTGGTTTTATGCTTAATAATAGAGTTGCTAGGCCTACTACTGCCTAGTATGAAATGATTTTACAACCATAATAGTACCAAATATCTTACGTTTTTTTTAGTTACATGAAGATATAATATTTTGTTATGTACTATTATTTTTTATCAGTTCTTTAACATTTCATTTGTTAGATAATTTTCTTTGAATCATAAATCAGGGTTTCCCAACTGCTGAAAACTTGGTTCGTTATGTTATACACGGCGACTACGCTACAGATTAGGTCTGTTGGCACTAAATACACTTTCTGTATACATTTTCTATGTCTAAACTCAACAGTCAATCTAACACAACGACCGGCTTGTAAGACTGTCTTATTTGTTTGTTTTATGAGATAGGTATTTTTCTTTTTACAAAATAACAGTGATGATGGTAAACATATTTTCTGAACCAAAATAAATAAAACTCTAAAATAATCATTATACGAAACTCTTCTAAGACAACAGGTTTAACTGCAACCTCTTGAATCACACTAATGGTTCAATATAGAAAACCCAGCCACAACACTTTATTAAAGTCGTCCAGCGAGAACATTTCACTGAGGCCATCATAGAAGTCAATTCATAACACTTTTTCTTGGTGAATATAAACTTATAGAGAATAATCACATCATATTCTTAAAGTTACGTCACAGAGTCTACTTACTACGCTTTCCTAGGGCGGTGACAGCGGGCTTAATCTCAACCCATTCCTTAGGCCATAATATCTGCATAATTTTACACTTTTTTTGAAGCCATTACAGTGTGCCTAATCTCAACACTTTCCTTAGGCCATGATAACAGACCTAATCTCAACACTTTCCTAGGCCATGATAGCAGACATAAACTCAACACTTTCCTAGGCCATGATAGCAGTCATAAACTCAACACTTTCCTAGGCCATGATAGCAGACATAAACTCAACACTTTCCTAGGACATGATAGCAGACATAAACTCAACACTTTCCTAGGCCATGATAGCAGACATAAACTCAGCACTTTCCTAGGCCATGATAGCAGACATAAACTCACCACTTTCCTAGGCCATGATAGCAGACATAAACTCAACACTTTCCTAGGACATGATAGCAGACATAAACTCAACACTTTCCTAGGCAATGATAGCAGACATAAACTCAACACTTTCCTAGGCCATGATAGCAGACATAAACTCAACACTTTCCTAGGACATGATAGCAGACATAAACTCAACACTTTCCTAGGCCATGATAGCAGACATAAACTCAGCACTTTCCTGAGACCATGATAGCAGACATAAACTCAACACTTTCCTAGGACATGATAGCAGACATAAACTCAGCACTTTCCTAGGCCATGATAGCAGACATAAACTCAACACTTTCCTGAGACCATGATAGCAGACATAAACTCAACACTTTCCTAGGCCATGATAGCAGACATAAACTCAACACTTTCCTAGGACATGATAGCAGACATAAACTCAGCACTTTCCTAGGACATGATAGCAGACATAAACTCAGCACTTTCCTAGGCCATGATAGCAGACATAAACTCAACACTTTCCTAGGACATGATAGCAGACATAAACTCAGCACTTTCCTAGGACATGATAGCAGACATAAACTCAACACTTTCCTAGGCCATGATAGCAGACATAAACTCAGCACTTTCCTAGGACATGATAGCAGACATAAACTCAACACTTTCCTAGGACATGATAGCAGACATAAACTCAGCACTTTCCTAGGACATGATAGCAGACATAAACTCAGCACTTTCCTAGGCCATGATAGCAGACATAAACTCAACACTTTCCTAGGACATGATAGCAGACATAAACTCAGCACTTTCCTAGGCCATGATAGCAGACATAAACTCAACACTTTCCTAGGCCATGATAGCAGACATAAACTCAACACTTTCCTAGGCCATGATAGCAGACCTAAACTCAGCACTTTCCTGAGACCATGATAAGAGACCTAAACTCAACACTTTCCTGAGACCATTATAAGGAGCCATCTCCTCGTGTTTTTAAAATAAATGTGTGCTGTTTCTAGCTAGCAGGACTAAAACAATAACACAAAACCTCATTAAAAAAACAATACAAATAACAGTAATTACACTGTTACATGCAACAATACAGATTACAGTAATTACACTGTTACATGCAACAATACAGATTACAGTAATTACACTGTTACATGCAACAATACAGATTACAGTAATTACACTGTTACATGCAACAATACAGATTACAGTAATTACACTGTTACATGCAACAATACAGATTACAGTAATTACACTGTTACATGCAACAATACAGATTACAGTAATTACACTGTTACATGCAACAATACAGATTACAGTAATTACACTGTTATATGTTAATTTAATTTTCACTTTTCCTTGCAATTTCTTTTTACACAAAAGACAAGCCTAATTATGTCATTAGGTCAATAGAGGCCGCCACTTACGTTATAATAAGATTATAGGTAACGCTGCATCCGAAGCATGTTAGAGTAATAGCAAAATTTATCAATGAATAAATATTCGTTTAGATTTTTTCTTTCAAGACCCACTTCATAATTGATCACTGAAGGCTTAACGTCTCCCAAATAATCTGATCTAATCTACCGTTGCTCGGGCAGTATACAATCATTTCTCTGGAGTTCCTTCGCATGGAACAAGGAGAATGGGTCACCTGGTAGCAAAAAAGTAAAATTCTTTAAATCCTTTGCTGTACAGCGAGTGACCTTTCTAGGGTTTCTTTTTTGGGAGGAGCACATTGGGACAAAGAGTTAGAGTCCAAAAAGTTAACACATTCATTCCGACGAGAGTCATAATAGAGTTGTTTGAGTGGAGACCTCTATAATGGGTTCTTCCCACCACGCCACCTGGATGATTTTGAAGAACTGCTTTCTTTTGGGGAAATATTCAGTGACACGCTATGCCATATCAGAAATCTGAACTCTGTACAAATAAAAATCATTTTCGTATTTTGAGATCGAATTTTACTTTTGTTTCTAGCAGCTATGATGTTTTATTGAATACATACCTCGTTACTCGTTGGTATGGTTATTTATTATACATTTCGTTACTGGTTAATACAGTATTTCAATACACGTTTCGTTTCTGGTTTATGTAGTGATTTTTAGACGTTTCGTTCCTGGTTTATATAGTGATTTATTAGACGTTTCGTTACAGGTTGGTATAGTGTTTAATACACGTTTCTTTAATGAAAGATTACCTTACGTACTTGTAAAAATTCTTATAAAAACTTCATAAAATGTGAAACGTCAAGTTTATATGTAGCTCGGTACTATTATATTTATATAGATAACATACAACAGACAGTACTATTTGTATTTATATAGATAACATACAACAGACAGTACTATTATATTTATATAGATAACATACAAGAGACAGTACTATTATATTTATATAGATAACATACAAGAGACAGTACTATTATATTTATATAGATAACATACAAGAGACAGTACTATTATATTTATATAGATAACATACAACAGACAGTACTATTATATTTATATAGATAACATACAACAGAAGCACTACTATATTTATATAGATAACATACAAAAGACAGTACTATTATATTTATATAGATAACATACAACAGACAGTACTATTTGTATTTATATATATAACATACAAGAGACAGTACTATTATATTTATATAGATAACGTACAACAGACAGTACTATTGTATTTATGTAGATAACATACAACAGGAAATACTATTATATTGATATAGATAACATACAACAGAAGCACTATTATATTTATATAGATAATATAAAAGAGACAGTACTATTATATTTATATAAAATCATTAGCGAAAATAGTCTGAAATTGTGGTTGGGCTAATAAAAAGTAAGTTATTATTTATTTATTTTCGTCTATTAGTAGAAATGTCTGTTTCTGTTTTTCACTATACAAGTATTTCACTTAATGTTTGTAGGAAGTACGCGTCAGGTACACAATCTTTTTGTAAAATATTTTACGTTAAAAGAAGCTGGAATTGCTAACTGAATTAAAACGACAATTTTTAATCCGTGAATGTTTAGCGACATCTAGGTTTTGTTTATCTAGGTGGTTACTAGGCGTCGATTACAAACTAAGTCGTCGTCAGTATAAAAGCGTTTGTTTTTATAAGATTTTTATCGAAACCATAAAACGTTTAATTAAAAAAAAAAATCCACACCCCTGTAATCGATTCTGATTTTCGGCTTTATACTAAAGAAGCAAAACCTCTCCCATCACGCAGTGCCTCGCTGCTCGTTTATTTGTTACTATAGTAACCTAAACGGGAGGTTACTAACAGCCCTGAACGATTATGTTCCTGTTGCGTTACCGGCTTTCACTCATCCCACTGTTATCAACATCTCAAAAACGTATAATAACTACGTTATTTACCAAGTGCCTTCATCTTTTGAGTAGGTTTACACAAGCAAATATATAAATGAATGAACGCTATCATTCTCTGCCGAGGTGTCAAAGGGTAGAACACTGCGAGAACCCCGCACTCACAAAGCTCTGACGTCACACGTTCACACGATCCTCGAGCTCAAAGCTTATTTACACAACTGTCGAAAAGCAAACATCACTGTTCACTGTCGAGTGTCTTCTATTTCCATAAACTAACTGTTTCGCCCACAACGCAAATAACGTCACCAGCTCGTTTCTCTCTTAACGACTGAAATTTGTCTGCTAACAATGTCTTACAACAAAGAAATGGAATGTCTTTCACTTTAAACATTCGACATTAACAAAGGGCGTTAGTATAACGTCTTCGTCCAGACGTGAGCGAGAAGAAATCCACGCAAACAAACGATTGAATAGGTAATATAGTGGATGCTGATAATAATAGCTGAATGATATAGTGGCAAAGAACATGGCTAGATAAAGAAATGGATAATAACAAATAGAAAGATAGCTGGAATATAAACATTTAAGCTCTTGTGAGCGTTCAGATAACTTAATTAATGCATGATTTATGTTTGGTATTAGAGTTTATAACGACGTAGATTAATATTAGGCTATAATTATACGATCTTAGCAAGTTCATGAAACGTTTAAAAGTATCGAAACGTTCTACAATCGTTATGTCTACTTTGTCGGTTTTACGTGTGCAATTTCTGAAACGCCTGGCACAGATCACTTTGTATCTTCAACCAATAGATGTTTTTTAATAGACGTTTCTTTAACAGAAACTTACACTTATTTTTTGACATTAGCAAGATGTTATGTCCTAAAATATAACTTTATCACCTCTGCCACGAAGGTGGACAGAGGTTTTGTTTCCAATCTTGTATGTGTTTGTCAGCACGATTTCAGAAAAACTGCTGAATGGATTCGTACTGAAGTTGACATATATTTAGAAAATGTCCGAACTAAGAAGTGATTAATTGTTGAAAGGTCAAGGTCACAACGTGTTAACATATTGATCGAATTTTCACACTATTTTTTGCTCTATACTTTAGTAAAAAAAATGGTCCGATTTTACGAAATTTATTGGACCTATGTAGGAAACTATTCCTTATCGTCCTATCAGAAGTGGTCCGTGTCCATTAATAATGAAAAGCATGCGGACACACTTTTGTATTTTTTGAATGGCCCGGCATGGCCTAGCGCGTAAGGCGTGCGACTCGTAATCCGAGGGTCGCGGGTTCGCGCCCGCGTCGCGCTGAACATGCTCGCCCTCCCAGCCGTGGGGGTGTATAATGTGACGGTCAATCCCACTATTCGTTGGTAAAGAGTAGTTGGCGGTGGGTGGTGATGACTACTATTCGTTGGTAAAGAGTAGTTGGCGGTGGGTGGTGATGACTAGCTACCTTCCCTCTAGTCTTACACTGCTAAATTAGGGACGGCTAGCACAGATAGCCCTCGAGTAGCTTTGTGCGAAATTCCCAAACAAACAAATATTTTTTGAAAACCAACTGTGATCAAAGCAACATGGTAGATGCATGCGCTCTACTGAACGCCCTCTAGTTTAATTTTCTTTTGAACAGAAATTGTTTTTCATAATAACTTTTACAAAACTTCTAGGAACATCTGAAAAAATTATCAGTTTTTCGGTTGACCAAACGAAGGGGTTGGTTTATCAATATGCTCCAGTCGTGGACTACATGACGTATTAGCTTACGAAGTGAAAGGCCTGTACAATTTTCTCTGATCTGTTATCCACGTCCTCTCTTCAACTAGTTTCCAAGGGAGCCGTCAGTTTATTGTCATTTATTATCAGTTTTCTACAAGGTTAATTATATGTGAGCTTAAAACATAAATTTAGGCCCAACTTAAATCTCCTAAGATGGCCGAACATTTTGAGATATCGTTGGGTTTACGATCGAAAATATCGTTAACAGTAAAGTTATAATCTGAAGAAACTATGAATTATAATTGTTATTAGTAGATACGTAATAATAAGATATTTAATTAGCTATACTAATGAACAGATTGATCTTTATTTTCAATCCAAGCAATAGCTCCCTCTGATGGGAATTTGTTATTCTAACAGCTGATTCTGATAATTTATAAAACGTATTTAAGACGATTTGTGAATTAAAGAAACGTTTTAATACGTTCATCCTACATAGTAACAAATCCACTAATAAAGTCTCCCTAAATTACAGAAACTGACCAAAAGGTTCCGTTTTATGTGATGTACGTCGTCAGGACATACCGTGGTTGGCCACCTAGTGTTGATTCTTTAAACTAAAAGCATTGATCCTTAGGTTTGATTACTTGTTAAATAAGTTAAACTATAATATTAATTCACTGTTTGAGGATGCACCAGTTTCCGGCAGTTCGGTATGTTAACACGAAACTTACATTTTAACATGTTACAATACGTTGTCTGCTATTTAAATATATATTAGAAAATATTGTTCCTTATCAGTTTAGAAAGGCTGGGAGGTAGAGAGATTTTTATTGTATATCACAGTGAAATATTTCGAGACGATATCTTATATTAAAACGGAACAGTTTCAAGGTACACACAATATCATTATGAACGTTTCGAAGATTTAACATAATAAAAAAATGAAACGTTAGGCAGGGGCTCATAATACCAAAGCAAACATCTTGAAGATGAAATGTGATATTACTAATTGTTTTGAACGTGATAACGTAAACTATGGTTACAGATTAAAGAATTACATATCCATGTAACAGTGATAACGTAAGCTATGGTTACAGATTAAAGAACTACATATCCATGTAACAGTGATAACGTAAACTATGGTTACAGATTAAAGAACTACATATCCATGTAACAGTGATAACGTAAGCTATTGTTACAGATTAAAGAACTACATATCCATGTAACAGTGATAACGTAAACTATGGTTACAGATTAAAGAACTACATATCCATGTAACAGTGATAACGTAAGCTATTGTTACAGATTAAAGAACTACATATCCATGTAACAGTGATAACGTAAACTATGGTTATACAGATTAAAGAACTACATATCCATGTAACAGTGATAACGTAAGCTATTGTTACAGATTAAAGAACTACATATCCATGTAACAGTGATAACGTAAACTATGATTACAGATTAAAGAACTACATATCCATGTAACAGTGATAACGTGAACTGTGGTTACATATTAAAGAACTACATATCCATGTAACAGTGAGAACGTGAACTGTGGTTACAGATTAAAGAACTACATATCCATGTAACAGTGATAACGTAAACTGTGGTTACAGATTAAAGAACTACATATCCATGTAACAGTGATAACGTAAACTGTGGTTACAGATTAAAGAACTACATATCCATGTAACAGTGATAACGTAAATTATGGTTACAGATTAAAGAACTACATATCCATGTAACAGTGATAACGTAAACTATGGTTACAGATTAAAGAACTACATATCCATGTAACAGTGATAACGTAAACTATGGTTACAGATTAAAGAACTACGTATCCATGTAACAGTGATAACGTGAACTGTGGTTACAGATTAAAGAACTAAATATCCATGTAACAGTGATAACGTAAACTATGGTTACAGATTAAAGAACTACATATCCATGTAACAGTGATAACGTAAACTATGGTTACAGATTAAAGAACTACGTATCCATGTAACAGTGATAACGTAAACTATGGTTACAGATTAAAGAACTACATATCCATGTAACAGTAATAACGTAAACTATGGTTACAGATTAAAGAACTACATATCCATGTAACAGTGATAACGTGAACTGTGGTTACATATTAAAGAACTACATATCCATGTAACAGTGATAACGTGAACTGTGGTTACAGATTAAAGAACTACATATCCATGTAACAGTGATAACGTAAACTATGGTTACAGATTAAAGAACTACATATCCATATAACAGTAATAACGTAAACTATGGTTACAGATTAAAGAACTACATATCCATGTAACAGTGATAACGTGAACTGTGGTTACATATTAAAGAACTACATATCCATGTAACAGTGATAACGTGAACTGTGGTTACAGATTAAAGAACTACATATCCATGTAACAGTGATAACGTAAACTGTGGTTACAGATTAAAGAACTACATATCCATGTAACAGTGATAACGTAAACTGTGGTTACAGATTAAAGAACTACATATCCATGTAACAGTGATAACGTAAATTATGGTTACAGATTAAAGAACTACATATCCATGTAACAGTGATAACGTAAACTATGGTTACAGATTAAAGAACTACATATCCATGTAACAGTGATAACGTAAACTATGGTTACAGATTAAAGAACTACGTATCCATGTAACAGTGATAACGTGAACTGTGGTTACAGATTAAAGAACTAAATATCCATGTAACAGTGATAACGTAAACTATGGTTACAGATTAAAGAACTACATATCCATGTAACAGTGATAACGTAAACTATGGTTACAGATTAAAGAACTACGTATCCATGTAACAGTGATAACGTGAACTGTGGTTACAGATTAAAGAACTAAATATCCATGTAACAGTGATAACGTAAACTATGGTTACAGATTAAAGAACTACATATCCATGTAACAGTAATAACGTAAACTGTGGTTACAGATTAAAGAACTACATATCCATGTAACAGTGATAACGTAAACTGTGGTTACAGATTAAAGAACTACATATCCATGTAACAGTGATAACGTAAACTATGGTTACAGATTAAAGAACTACATATCCATGTAACAGTGATAACGTAAGCTATTGTTACAGATTAAAGAACTACATATCCATGTAACAGTGATAACGTAAGCTATTGTTACAGATTAAAGAACTACATATCCATGTAACAGTGATAACGTAAGCTATTGTTACAGATTAAAGAACTACATATCCATGTAACAGTGATAACGTAAACTATGATTACAGATTAAAGAACTACATATCCATGTAACAGTGATAACGTGAACTGTGGTTACAGATTAAAGAACTACATATCCATGTAACAGTGATAACGTAAGCTATGGTTACAGATTAAAGAACTACATATCCATGTAACAGTGATAACGTGAACTGTGGTTACAGATTAAAGAACTACATATCCATGTAACAGTGATAACGTAAGCTATTGTTACAGATTAAAGAACTACATATCCATGTAACAGTGATAACGTAAACTATTGTTATACAGATTAAAGAACTACATATCCATGTAACAGTGATAACGTAAGCTATTGTTACAGATTAAAGAACTACATATCCATGTAACAGTGATAACGTAAACTATGATTACAGATTAAAGAACTACATATCCATGTAACAGTGATAACGTGAACTGTGGTTACAGATTAAAGAACTACATATCCATGTAACAGTGATAACGTAAGCTATGGTTACAGATTAAAGAACTACATATCCATGTAACAGTGATAACGTGAACTGTGGTTACAGATTAAAGAACTACATATCCATGTAACAGTGATAACGTAAGCTATTGTTACAGATTAAAGAACTACATATCCATGTAACAGTGATAACGTAAACTATGGTTATACAGATTAAAGAACTACATATCCATGTAACAGTGATAACGTAAGCTATTGTTACAGATTAAAGAACTACATATCCATGTAACAGTGATAACGTAAACTATGGTTACAGATTAAAGAACTACGTATCCATGTAACAGTGATAACGTGAACTGTGGTTACAGATTAAAGAACTAAATATCCATGTAACAGTGATAACGTAAACTATGGTTACAGATTAAAGAACTACATATCCATGTAACAGTAATAACGTAAACTGTGGTTACAGATTAAAGAACTACATATCCATGTAACAGTGATAACGTAAACTATGGTTACAGATTAAAGAACTACGTATCCATGTAACAGTGATAACGTAAACTATGGTTACAGATTAAAGAACTACATATCCATGTAACAGTGATAACGTAAGCTATTGTTACAGATTAAAGAACTACATATCCATGTAACAGTGATAACGTAAGCTATTGTTACAGATTAAAGAACTACATATCCATGTAACAGTGATAACGTAAGCTATTGTTACAGATTAAAGAACTACATATCCATGTAACAGTGATAACGTAAACTATGATTACAGATTAAAGAACTACATATCCATGTAACAGTGATAACGTGAACTGTGGTTACAGATTAAAGAACTACATATCCATGTAACAGTGATAACGTAAGCTATGGTTACAGATTAAATAATTACATATCCATGTAACAGTGATAACGTGAACTGTGGTTACAGATTAAAGAACTACATATCCATGTAACAGTGATAACGTAAGCTATTGTTACAGATTAAAGAACTACATATCCATGTAACAGTGATAACGTAAACTATGGTTACAGATTAAAGAACTACATATCCATGTAACAGTGATAACGTAAGCTATTGTTACAGATTAAAGAACTACATATCCATGTAACAGTGATAACGTAAACTATGGTTACAGATTAAAGAACTACATATCCATGTAACAGTGATAACGTAAGCTATTGTTACAGATTAAAGAACTACATATCCATGTAACAGTGATAACGTAAACTATGGTTATACAGATTAAAGAACTACATATCCATGTAACAGTGATAACGTAAGCTATTGTTACAGATTAAAGAACTACATATCCATGTAACAGTGATAACGTAAACTATGGTTACAGATTAAAGAACTACGTATCCATGTAACAGTGATAACGTGAACTGTGGTTAATGATTAAAGAACTACATATCCATGTAACAGTAATAACGTAAACTATGGTTACAGATTAAAGAACTACGTATCCATGTAACAGTGATAACGTAAATTATGGTTACAGATTAAAGAACTACATATCCATGTAACAGTGATAACGTGAACTGTGGTTACAGATTAAAGAACTACATATCCATGTAACAGTGATAACGTAAACTGTGGTTACAGATTAAAGAACTAGATATCCATGTAACAGTGATAACGTAAACTATGGTTACAGATTAAAGAACTACGTATCCATGTAACAGTGATAACGTAAACTATGGTTTCAGATTAAAGAACTACATATCCATGTAACAGTGATAACGTAAACTATGGTTACAGATTAAAGAACTACATATCCATGTAACAGTGATAACGTAAACTATGGTTACAGATTAAAGAACTACATATCCATGTAACAGTGATAACGTAAGCTATTGTTACAGATTAAAGAACTACATATCCATGTAACAGTGATAACGTAAATTATGGTTACAGATTAAAGAACTACATATCCATGTAACAGTGATAACGTAAACTGTGGTTACAGATTAAAGAACTACATATCCATGTAACAGTGATAACGTAAACTATGGTTACAGTTTAAAGAACTACGTATCCATGTAACAGTGATAACGTAAACTATGGTTTCAGATTAAAGAACTACATATCCATGTAACAGTGATAACGTAAATTATGGTTACAGATTAAAGAACTACATATCCATGTAACAGTGATAGCGTAAACTATGGTTACAGATTGAAGAACTACATATCCATGTAACAGTGATAACGTAAGCTATTGTTACAGATTAAAGAACTACATATCCATGTAACAGTGATAACGTAAATTATGGTTACAGATTAAAGAATTACATATCCATGTAACAGTGATAACGTAAACTATGGTTACAGATTAAAGAACTACATATCCATGTAACAATGATAACGTAAACTATGGTTACAGATTAAAGAACTACATATCCATGTAACAGTGATGACGTAAACTATGGTTACAGATTAAAGAACTACATATCCAGGTAACAGTGATAACGTAAACTATGGTTACAGATTAAAGAACTACATATCCATGTAACAGTAATAACGTAAACTATGGTTACAGATACATACAGATATATCGCGAAACCAGTAAGTTTGTTAATATATCGTGAAGCCAGCACGTTTGTTAATATATCGTGAAACTAGTCAGTTTGTTAACATACCGTGAAACTAGTCAGTTTGTTGATATATCGTGAAACTAGTCAGTTTGTTAATATATATATCGTGAAACTAGTCAGTTTGTTAATATATCGCGAAACTAGTCAGTTTGTTAACAAACCTTGAAACTAGTCAGTTTGTTAATATATCGTGAAACTAGTCACTTTGTTAATATATCGTGAAACTAGTCAGTTTGTTAATATATCGTGAAACTAGCCAGTTTGTTAATATATCGTGAAACTAGTCAGTTTGTTAATATATCGTGAACTAGTCAGTTTGTTAATATATTGTGAAACTAGTCAGTTTGTTAATATATCGTGAAACTAGTCAGTTTGTTAACATACCGTGAAACTAGTCAGTAAGTTGATATATCGTGAAACTAGTCAGTTTGTTAATATATATATCGTGAAACTAGTCAGTTTGTTAACATACCTTGAAACTAGTCAGTTTGTTAATATATCGTGAAACTAGTCAGTTTGTTAATATATCGTGAAACTAGTCAGTTTGTTAATATATCGTGAAACTAGCCAGTTTGTTAATATATCGTGAAACTAGTCAGTTTGTTAATATATCGTGAAACTAGTCAGTTTGTAAATATATCGTGAAACTAGTCAGTTTGTTAATATATCGTGAACTAGTCAGTTTGTTAATATATTGTGAAACTAGTCAGTTTGTTAATATATCGTGAAACTAGCCAGTTTGTTAATATATCGTGAACTAGTCAGTTTGTTAATATATCGTGAAACTAGCCAGTTTGTTAATATATCGTGAAACTAGTCAGTTTGTTAATATAGACTTATTACATGTACGTCTTTTCCAGTTGTTCAACAACACTACGAAGTCCAGGTTGTCAATGGATATTCAATCCAAGGAAACACCGCTGTTCTAAGGTGCAACATCCCTAGTTTTGTGAAGGAGTACGTCACTGTTACGTCATGGGAGAGAGGAGACGAGCTAAAAATTACATCCAATGGCGAAAGAGGTACGTACACCAGTTATTGTACGTGTTGTAGAAGACGCATTGTTGTTAATCGTATAAGTTTTGTAAGTTAGTTATTTCGCACTGAAAACGACTTATAAATGAAAGTAAATATAGAGTGAAACAATAACGTTTAGTTTGTTATAAGTCAGCGTTGAAAATCTGGAGCACTCAAACACGGGTTTCTATACCAGCGACCTGTATTATGTAGCTTTATGTCAACAACAAAGACGTGAAATGTATTCCAGTCTTTTAATGGTCAAAATAATGTGTTTTGTTTGTTTTTAAGCATAAAGCAACACAATGAACTGACTATCTATGTACTGTCAACTAGGTTTAACGAGTCCCAATGATTCGCATTATAAGTTCTCCAACTTACTTCGGCGGGGAATACATTGTTTAAATGTTATAATATATTACTAGTCAGGGTAGGGAACGGATAGGTGCGTGCGTGTGCTTTCTTAGAGCAAAGTCACATCGAACTATCCGCTATGTCCACCGACGGACTAGATATGTGGGTATAATACACTAATATGGTTTTACGGGGTTAACGGGACGGCGTGCGTGCTCAAGAAAGATGTTGATGTAGTTATGAATCTCTCAAGAACAACAAATGAATAGAAGAGTGGGTTGGTTATATATATGGGGCATAAGAACCTGAAGTAATCATAGGTCTGACAGACACAAATACAGTCTTGGTCAAAATGTTTGTGTATTTTGTAACAAGTAAAATCGCTATTACAAAGATGGAATACAAATACACTTAGTACTGTCAAAGTGAGAGATTATGTTATATTAAATATCTACACATGTAATGTTTATGGTTCTACAAACATCTTTAACGATTTATTAGAAGAGAAAAGAAATTTAACAGACATCTGTAGAAAGATGTGTAATAAAGATGTTCACCTATCGTAACAAAACTTTACCAAAATATATATAATAGCAAAATATAACAGCAAATTATTATGAATAGTGCCTGTAACCTTGTAACAGTTTATATTAAACATTCAGTACTTGGTTGGCCCTCCTTGTACTCTAATAATCTCCAAACGATGACGTGGCATGCTGTCGATGAGGCTGTTAATGTAATCTACTGCGATTTCATCTTAACGTGTAAGTGAAACGCGCTAAATCTCGCATACAGTAGCTGATTTAAGATCACGGTTAGCAATTTCCCTTCTCAATTCTATCAATAGTTCTCAACGGGATTACAATCTGGACACTTTTTTGATACGTAAATCCTTGTAACGTCCTCCAGGTCAAGCTAACCCTGTACAATGCACAATATGTGGAAAGTGGCACTGACTTTTTGGATTACAGAGTTATTGCAAACCTTATCCCAGTTAGCTTAGCGTACGGTACAAATATCATCTCCATTTGATGCCTGTAAGAAAAGCTATTGATGTTTCCAGGATAACATGAAGATTTTTTTTCTACCATAATGAATAGCTGCCCAAACATGTACTGCACCATCTTCTGCAGGATCCCTGTGGGATAGACAGTCTCCCTTGTCTGTTCCCCAGGCAAATGACGAACACAAATTTTACTGTCAGCTTTAGTAAGCTTGAAACAGGAAAAGATGACATGTCACTATTATCTTAACTATAAGTTGACATGCAAATAACCCAGTGACGACGGTGAATCCTGGTTTGAAGACTGTCCTTCTTTCAAAATAACCTTGTTTTTTATAATCTTGTTCGTTGTTCTTCTAAATACTCTGGAATGGACGCTTTCATGCCAATGCTATCCTAAAGTGTTGCAAGACCTCTTTTGAACTTTCACGTGTTAACCTGATCAAAACACGGTCATCTCAAATAGCGGATTTTTTTTTGGCTCTACTTGTAGATCTTCCAGGAACAACGTTTCCTGTAGTCTGATGAAGTTTCGTGACTCTGGATACAATTCATTGGGGGTACTTTACTTGTCTGATAATGTGCGTTGGCTTCGTACCATTTTTGGGCAGTCGAACATTTTGACGGTCTAAAATTTCTGCCACGTGGCGATACATGGCTCTACAAAAAATACAACGAATCGTTTTGAGCAAAGCGTTGATCTCTTGTAAAAAGAATATTACATTAAAAACACATCTTTATATAAAACAGGTGTCTATGTGTGTTATGACGAACAAAAGCTCAAAACGAATAACGTTTCGTACATGTTTGTCCAATCACACGCTACCTTCTCTGTTACCACTCAGACATTTATTCAATAACTACTCTGTGCTTGTAAACAATAACATTAATATACAACAATTTATAAATATTGTTTTATCAAGACTGTATGAACAGCTTTGTGGTGTAGCTGATAGTAAGCTGTAAGACACAGATGTAAGGAGCTTTATGCTATAACTGATAGTAAGCTGTAAGACACAGATGTAAGGAGCTTTATGCTATAACTGATAGTAAGCTGAAAGACACAGATGTTACTGTCTCGTCATCACCTGAGTCTGAATGTGTTAGTTGTAGCAGACACGTATGCTACTGTCTCGTCATCACCTCAGTCTGAATGTGTTATTTGTAGCAGACACGTAAGTTACTGTCTCGTCATCACCTCAGTCTGAATGTGTTAGTTGTAGCAGACACGTATGTTACTGTCTCGTCATCACCTCAATCTGAATGTGTTATTTGTAGCAGACACGTATGCTACTGTCTCGTCATCACCTCAGTCTGAATGTGTTATTTGTAGTAGACACGTATGATACTGTCTCGTCATCACCTCAGTCTAAATGTGTTAGTTGTAGCAGACACGTATGTTACTGTCTCGTCATCACCTCAATCTGAATGTGTTATTTGTAGCAGACACGTATGCTACTGTCTCGTCATCACCTCAGTCTGAATGTGTTATTTGTAGTAGACACGTATGATACTGTCTCGTCATCACCTCAGTCTGAATGTGCTATTTGTAGCAGACACGTATGTTACTGTCTCGTCATCACCTCAATCTGAATGTGTTATTTGTAGCAGACACGTAGGCTACTGTCTCGTCATCACCTCAGTCTGAATGTGTTATTTGTAGCAGACACGTATGCTACTGTCTCGTCATCACCTCAGTCTGAATGTGTTATTTGTAGTAGACACGTATGCTACTGTCTCGTCATCACCTCAGTCTGAATGTGTTATTTGTAGCAGACACGTATGCTACTGTCTCGTCATCACCTCAGTCTGAATGTGTTATTTGTAGCAGACACGTATGCTACTGTCTCGTCATCACCTCAGTCTGAATGTGTTATTTGTAGTAGACACGTATGCTACTGTCTCGTCATCACCTCAGTCTGAATGTGTTATTTGTAGCAGACACGTATGATACTGTCTCGTCATCACCTCAGTCTGAATGTGCTATTTGTAGCAGACACGTATGTTACTGTCTCGTCATCACCTCAGTCTGAATGTGTTATTTGTAGTAGACACGTATGATACTGTCTCGTCATCACCTCAGTCTGAATGTGCTATTTGTAGCAGACACGTATGTTACTGTCTCGTCATCACCTCAGTCTGAATGTGTTATTTGTAGTAGACACGTATGATACTGTCTCGTCATCACCTCAGTCTGAATGTGCTATTTGTAGCAGACACGTATGTTACTGTCTCGTCATCACCTCAATCTGAATGTGTTATTTGTAGCAGACACGTATGCTACTGTCTCGTCATCACCTAAGTCTGAATGTGTTAGTAGTAGCAGACACGTATGTTACTGTCTCGTCATCACCTCAATCTGAATGTGTTATTTGTAGCAGACACGTATGCTACTGTCTCGTCATCACCTCAGTCTGAATGTGTTAGTTGTAGCAGACACGTATGCTACTGTCTCGTCATCACCTCAGTCTGAATGTGTTATTTGTAGTAGACACGTATGCTACTGTCTCGTCATCACCTCAGTCTGAATGTGCTATTTGTAGCAGACACGTATGTTACTGTCTCGTCATCACCTCAGTCTGAATGTGTTATTTGTAGTAGACACGTATGTTACTGTCTCGTCATCACCTCAGTCTGAATGTGTTATTTGTAGCAGACACGTATGTTACTGTCTCGTCATCACCTCAGTCTGAATGTGTTATTTGTAGCAGACACGTATGTTACTGTCTCGTCATCACCTCAGTCTGAATGTGTTATTTGTAGCAGACACGTATGCTACTGTCTCGTCATCACCTCAGTCTGAATGTGTTATTTGTAGTAGACACGTATGCTACTGTCTCGTCATCACCTCAGTCTGAATGTGTTATTTGTAGCAGACACGTATGCTACTGTCTCGTCATCACCTCAGTCTGAATGTGTTATTTGTAGTAGACACGTATGCTACTGTCTCGTCATCACCTCAGTCTGAATGTGTTATTTGTAGCAGACACGTATGATACTGTCTCGTCATCACTTCAGTCTCAATGTGCTATTTGTAGCAGACACGTATGTTACTGTCTCGTCATCACCTCAGTCTGAATGTGTTATTTGTAGTAGACACGTATGATACTGTCTCGTCATCACCTCAGTCTGAATGTGTTATTTGTAGTAGACACGTATGATACTGTCTCGTCATCACCTCAGTCTGAATGTGCTATTTGTAGCAGACACGTATGTTACTGTCTCGTCATCACCTCAGTCTGAATGTGTTATTTGTAGTAGACACGTATGTTACTGTCTCGTCATCACCTCAGTCTGAATGTGTTATTTGTAGTAGACACGTATGCTACTGTCTCGTCATCACCTCAGTCTGAATGTGTTATTTGTAGCAGACACGTATGATACTGTCTCGTCATCACTTCAGTCTCAATGTGCTATTTGTAGCAGACACGTATGTTACTGTCTCGTCATCACCTCAGTCTGAATGTGTTATTTGTAGTAGACACGTATGATACTGTCTCGTCATCACCTCAGTCTGAATGTGCTATTTGTAGCAGACACGTATGTTACTGTCTCGTCATCACCTCAATCTGAATGTGTTATTTGTAGCAGACACGTATGCTACTGTCTCGTCATCACCTCAGTCTGAATGTGTTATTTGTAGTAGACACGTATGATACTGTCTCGTCATCACCTCAGTCTGAATGTGCTATTTGTAGCAGACACGTATGTTACTGTCTCGTCATCACCTCAGTCTGAATGTGTTATTTGTAGTAGACACGTATGTTACTGTCTCGTCATCACCTCAGTCTGAATGTGTTATTTGTAGTAGACACGTATGTTACTGTCTCGTCATCACCTCAGTCTGAATGTGCTATTTGTAGCAGACACGTATGTTACTGTCTCGTCATCACCTCAGTCTGAATGTGTTATTTGTAGCAGACACGTATGTTACTGTCTCGTCATCACCTCAATCTGAATGTGTTATTTGTAGCAGACACGTATGCTACTGTCTCGTCATCACCTCAGTCTGAATGTGTTATTTGTAGCTGACACGTATGTTACTGTCTCGTCATCACCTCAATCTGAATGTGTTATTTGTAGCAGACACGTATGCTACTGTCTCGTCATCACCTCAGTCTGAATGTGTTATTTGTAGCAGACACGTATGCTACTGTCTCGTCATCACCTCAGTCTGAATGTGTTATTTGTAGCAGACACGTATGCTACTGTCTCGTCATCACCTCAGTCTGAATGTGTTATTTGTAGCAGACACGTATGCTACTGTCTCGTCATCACCTCAGTCTGAATGTGTTATTTGTAGCAGACACGTATGTTACTGTCTCGTCATCACCTCAGTCTGAATGTGTTATTTGTAGTAGACACGTATGTTACTGTCTCGTCATCACCTCAGTCTGAATGTGTTATTTGTAGTAGACACGTATGTTACTGTCTCGTCATCACCTCAGTCTGAATGTGTTATTTGTAGTAGACACGTATGTTACTGTCTCGTCATCACCTCAGTCTGAATGTGTTATTTGTAGCCAGTCGGTCATGCACTAGTTTTTCAAGTCTGCTCTACACATCTTAATTTATATTTTCAGTACTTGAAGCCACAAGATTTCTTTGTAGCCTCGCGAGGGTTACAGAACAATTGTTTTATTTTGTTCACTTATAGATATTAGGGCGAGAGTTTGTTTTTTTGAAATTCGCGCAAAGCTACACAAGAGCTATCTGCGCTAGCCGGCCCTAATTTATCAGTGTAAGGCTAGAGGGAAGGCAGCTAGTTATCACCACCTACCGCCAACTCTTAGGGTACTATTTTACCAACGAATAGTGGGATTGAACGTCATATTATAACTCCCCCACGGCTGAATGGGCGAGCGTGTTTGGTGTGATGAGGATTCGAACCCGCCACCCTCGGATTACGAGTTGAGTACCTTAACCACCTGACCATGCCGAGGCCTGGGGTATACAGATATTGGTGCTAACTTTATGAGTTGGGTCTTAAAAAGACGTTTCATTGTTTTATCGATGTCTAATGACATATTGCGATATAAATACAGAGACTGAGGTGTATGTTACTTATCAAAATAGTATTTATTTATTTATATGCAGGCAAAACTTTCTGAAATGTCTACAGTTTCTTTATGGAAAATATATTAAGTAACTACACAAGCCTGCGAATTTCACATTACAAAAGTTGTTTTCGCTTTAATAACGGATCTTCCATAATTCAGCTAAGTATATGTAGAAAACATTATTTTTTATGTCGCGTAAGAATTTTTTTTTTTAATTTGGAATCAAAATAACCTCTTACTCAGATCAAAGTATTATTGTTAACAAAAACACAAACAAACTGAATTGAAACGAAGAGTTTTGATGTCAAACGAATACGTGCCCTAAATTTTATAGTGAAATCTGTCTTTTAGTCTCAAGACTACGTGTTGTGGTCTTTTATGCACTGCGTTGTGAAGTTTTGTGAAAAAAATATGAACGTGATGGAGAAAAACCGATATTATTTTCAGATGCAGCGTACAGGAATTAGTGTAGAACAGGTAATCATTTCAGTACAATGAAATCGTCGCAGGATTGTATTATTTATAGAGGACTGTATTTTCAGTAATGAGCTTTAGTGTTGTATATAACCACAGGAGGGCGCTACTTGATTTTCCCAAGCGGCGAACTCCATATTCAAGAAGCTAATTCTAAAGACGGTTTCAAGACGTACAGATGCATTACAAAGAACAGCATAACAGGAGAGGTCAAGACGAGCGAAACGGCGGGCAAGTTGGTAGTTTCAGGTATGACCCAAAAACGGTTTTCTATAAATCATAATAATTGTGCAACGTTCAAATTACCAGTAACCTGATCACATTATACTAAAACAAAGTCTACCATCTGTCAAGTTAAATAAGGCCCCTGAAAACCCTCTTGGGTCACGGAAATTAGTTGTTATATGGCCCCTTCCCTCTCTCTGGATACTCTTTTAAATGACTGAAAGAACCGTTATTACTTGTTATAAATGTTCCGTCCTCCTTTGTTACATTCAGGTCCGTGGTCAACTTCTTGGTTGACATAAAGTGATAAAGCATGCATTCTATAAGGTTAAATAACTCGCATACCATCAAGTTAACTAACCTCTATTCTACCAAGTTAACTAGCCTATATTATATCAGGTTAACTAACTCACATACCATCAAGTTAACTAACCTCTATTCTAACAAGTTAACTAGCCTATATTATATCAGGTTAACTAGTATAGTCTACATTATATCATATTAACTAGCCTAGATCGTATCAGATTAACTAGTCTACGTTCTATCAGGTTAACTAGCCTACACGCTGTCAGGCTATCAAGCCTGCATTATATCAGATTAACTAGTCTACATTGTGTCAAATTAACTAGCTTACACCCTTGTGCAAATTAATTGAAACAAGACGGAAAATTACGATTTTTTCAATTTTTTGCGTTTTAAATCCAAAAATTACTCACAAATTAATAAATGATGTGACCGCCTTTATTTTTCAGAAGATCATTAATCCGCTTTGGCATCGAGTCCACGAGTTGACTGCAATCTTTACTAATTTTTGGATCACAGTACCACACCTCAATTATGGCCTCAATTAGCTTATCTTTCGTAGTACAGTCTTTTCCCCGAAGTCTTTTTTTACAAATCGCTTAAAGATTTTCAGTAGGACTTAAGTCCGGAGAGTTTCCAGGGCAGTCCAGCACATTTATTCGCGTTGTAGTCATAAAATTCTTCACAAGTTTCGATGTGTGGCACGGAGCCAGATCTTGCTGAAAAATGCCAGATCCATCTGGAAACCTCTTTTCAATTCTGGAACGACTCTTCTCTGTAAAACTTCGAGGTACTGTGGTCCTCGCATCATACCTTCTACGATATGTAAGACTCCGACGCCATATTAGCTGAAAAAGCCCCAAAACATCTTCTTCAAGGGATGTCTTACGAACTGATTAATGTGAAATTCTCAAAGTTTCTCACCTGGAGATCTGCGAACATGCAGACTTCTTTGACCCTGTACGAAGAAATGAGTCTCGTCACTGAATAACACCTTCCTCCATTGTTCTTGCGTCCAGTTCTTGTATTTCAGACCCCATTGATCCCGTTTTTTCTTCATTGAGTTGGTAAGAATTTGATTTTTGACTGGTCTCCATGTCCTTCTAAGGCAATTTCGAGTGACGTAATATTCCTCAAAATTTCGTATTATATCCGAAAAATAGATCGACCATACTGCAAAACTCAGATAATGACGCCGTCTGTGTGAAAAAATAACTATTAAAGGAAATCAGTGGGTCCAGCGAGCCTACACCGGCCGCCATGTTGAAAATATTGTAAAATGACCATTTGTTTAATTAATTTGCACAAGGGCGTATATTCTGTCAGAATAACTAGCCTGCATTCTATCAGATTAACCAGCTTATATATTCTCAGATTAACTAGCGAACATTCTGACAGGTAGACATGTTCTCTGTGAAAATATTTATTGACGTCACTTCAGTTGGGAATCACGTGACTGATTCCTTGGTTTAGAAAAATCCCGTGTTTGTAAAACAAATCCACTGAAATAACATGATTGGAACTCACTTGCTGTTTGTTTAGCCATTTTTTCCCTTCATTTTATACATTTTATTGTTAACAATATTAGACAAAGATCTGGCGAGATACTTCAATATTAGACAAAGTATCTGGCGAGATACTTCAATATTAGACAAAGATCTGGCGAGATACTTTCAATATTAGACAAAGTATCTGGCGAGATACTCCAATATTAGACAAAGATCTGGCGAGATACTTTCAATATTAGACAAAG
Source organism: Tachypleus tridentatus (assembly GCF_004210375.1). Classification (NCBI taxonomy): domain Eukaryota; kingdom Metazoa; phylum Arthropoda; class Merostomata; order Xiphosura; family Limulidae; genus Tachypleus; species Tachypleus tridentatus. The sequence goes on along the minus strand of NC_134827.1, from coordinate 38,696,730 downwards.
TATCTGGCGAGATACTTTCAACATCGGCAGTGAATTTTTTTACAGAGTGATTACGGCAGAGTGGACTCAGTAACATTATAAACACGTCACATCACACAGGATATGTGAACTTTAGAAGGTAACAGAAACCAGAGTTTCTTCCTGTTGTAGAGACGGGTAACTCACGGTGTCGTTACGTTATAAAGAAACTTTGTTAAAAACACGTTAGAGATTGTTACATCTCGCCAAGAGGACTCTTTCATCTACCATTAACATATCGCTCGTTAACAGCTGTTTTATAATTAATCTTTGTGATTCGTTTCTTTACAAAAATAATTTTCTTCACTGTATTTTTCCAGATGACCACAGTAACAGGTCACCGAGAATCAACCACATTCAAACTCGAGTTGACACCAGAAGTGAAGAGGACATCATCCTTCCCTGTGCTGCACAAGGGTATCCACCCCCAACCTACACGTATGTAGTGTTATTTATCAGTGGGATATCCACCCCAAACCTACACGTATGTAGTGTTATTTATCAGTGGGATATCCACCCGCAACCTACACGTATGTAGTGTTATTTATCAGTGGGATATCCACCCGCAACCTACACGTATGTAGTGTTATTTATCAGTGGGATATCCACCCTCAACCTACACGTATGTAGTGTTATTTATCAGTGGGATATCCACCCCCAACCTACACGTATGTAGTGTTATTTATTACAAAGATATCCTCCAACCTACAAGTACGTAGTTAGTTGTTATTAACCACTAAGATGTCCTCCTAGCTAGACCTGCGTAGTTAGTTGTTATTAACCACTAAGATATCCTCCTAGCTAGACCTGCGTAGTTAGTTGTTATTAACCACTAAGATATCCTCCTAGCTAGACCTGCGTAGTTAATTGTTATTAACCACTAATATCTCCTCCTAGCTAGACCTGCGTAGTTAATTGTTATTAACCACTAAGATGTCCTCCTAGCTAGACCTGCGTAGTTAGTTGTTATTAACCACTAAGATGTCCTCCTAGCTAGACCTGCGTAGTTAGTTGTTATTAACCACTAAGATGTCCTCCTAGCTAGACCTGCGTAGTTAGTTGTTATTAACCACTAAGATGTCCTCCTAGCTAGACCTGCGTAGTTAGTTGTTATTAACCACTAAGATATCCTCCTAGCTAGACCTGCGTAGTTAGTTGTTATTAACCACTAAGATATCCTCCTAGCTAGACCTGCGTAGTTAGTTGTTATTAACCACTAAGATATCCTCCTAGCTAGACCTGCGTAGTTAGTTGTTATTAACCACTAAGATATCCTCCTAGCTAGACCTGCGTAGTTAGTTGTTATTAACCACTAAGATGTCCTCCTAGCTAGACCTGTGTAGTTAGTTGTTATTAACCACTAAGATATCCCCCTAGCTAGACCTGCGTAGTTAGTTGTTATTAACCACTAAGATGTCCTCCTAGCTAGACCTGCGTAGTTAGTTGTTATTAACCACTAAGATATCCTTTTAGCTAGACATGCGTAGTTAGTTGTTATTAACCACTAAGATATCCTCCTAGCTAAACCTGCTAAATTAGGGACGGCTAGCGCAAGTAGCCCTCGTGTAGCATTGCGCGAAATTCAAAAGAAACCAACCTTCGAATTTCATCGATACTTGTAGAGCGAAACGTTGAGTAATTTCGAAGTTTTGTTGTTGTTTTCATACTGTGGGAGGGTACTGAAATTTCTAAAATATGTCTTTGACAAGTTGAACTCATATTAAAAAATAAATAAAAATGTAACTCAAAACGTTTGTAAATTCACGTATCAGTTTTCGCGTTCTAGCAGTGGGCGTGTTTTAGATAGATTTCCTCAGAAATATTACAGTAAACATAAACTTATTTCGTTTCATTTTACGACTGTTTCATTTAATATATTCAAATAAAATGACTGAGTCATTTAAACGAAACGTTTATTTTATTACTAATTGTCAGAATAAAATGGGATTTTCGTTTTGTTCTCCATTTTTCATGGTATTTGATAGCCATTAATGAACGAACGAACATAATTAGGCTTACGTCCAATTAGAAGCACGTGCGTATGGAATCAGTCACGCTACACTCAATTCCTTTGTGCGGGTTGACTCGGTGCGAGTGATAGAAACTTAATTATGTATTGATTCGTACTCAGTATTATTACATGAATAAACATACTTACTCCCTGTTAAATGAGTACGGTTTAGCATGATTTGCATGACTTGGCACGTGGAACTCTCGTCTTTAATTGTCGTACGTAATAATATTCGAGTAATCTTATATCCGACGTAAAGTTTGTTATCTGATTTCATTCTAATTCCAGAGATTTCCCCGAAACGTCCAACTTGTAATTATCCAAACTTTATTCGTATGAAGTGTTATCATTTCGTCTCAATGACGTCACAGTGAACGTCGATTTTTTTCTACAGGTGGTACCGATATACAACAGACTTTCATGCCATAATGACGCCCATTATATTTGGGGGGCGATTGGGGAAGATAGGTGGATCTTTACTTTTACGTAAGGCAACCGTAGAGGATTCTGGGAAGTATGTTTGTCTCGTGAACAACAGCAATGGACAGGAGAAAGCAGAAATTGATCTAACTGTAAGAGGTTTGTACGTCTTCTAGTTCCAGATGTAACGTCGAGATGGAGCCACAAAAATGTCCACCAATCAGAACTCGTTAAACGGTTTTTAAATGAATAAATTTGAAAACATTCATCAATAAAAATATCCCATTTTTAGATTACAATATCTATGTATTTCTAATGCAAATTTTACGTATTAAAACTTTAGAACGGAAATAAACATACTACATCACCAATAGCCTATAAGTGTATTATTTATTTATGTGTACTTCACGTGGTTTTTAAATGTGCTTGAATGATATTTATAAATGTATTTTAAATAATATACACCATGGCTCGAGACGTGAATCTGTTGTTTCCTACTTCTATTATTTGTATTATGACTGTTTTGTGTGGCTCTTACCGTCTGAATATAACAGAAATATCTTTTGCTCCGAACTGTATATTAGATTCGTAACTACTGTTTTGTTTTTACCCTAAATCATGTGGTATTCAGAGTGGAGCTTTTCGTCAGTAAGGCTTTGACTAGATATCTGTTCCTTGTGATACGATAATTAAGGGTTTTCTTTTTCTGTAAACCCATCAGAAACTCTCCATGTTCGTGTGGTCCCTGTAGTCCACACCGTTGACGTAGGCAAGTCTGTTGTGTTCCAGTGCAACATTTCTGGACGGCCAGTGAACTTCGTTACGTGGAAGAAGGACCATCAACAACTGTCACGTGCAAATAGCAGGGTGCACCTTGTGTCTCGAGATGTCCTTGAAGTGCGGCATGTACGACGAGAGGACAAAGGACTGTATCAGTGCATTGCATATAATGACAAGGACTGCGCACAAGGAGCGGCCGAGTTAAAACTTGGAGGTGATTATTTAGAACACTGAATTTGTTGTGACTGAAACATTAAGGGTTAGTTTGCTATTGTATGAGGTGTACCAGTGTGTTGTGTCTGTTATTGTATGAGATATACTAGTGTGTTGTGTCTGTTATTGTATGAGGTGTACCAGTGTGTTGTGTCTGATATTGTATGAGGTGTACCAGTGTGTTGTGTCTGTTATTGTATGAGGTATACCAGTGTGTTGTGTCTGATATTGTATGAGGTATACCAGTGTGTTGTGTCTGATATTGTATGAGGTATACCAGTGTGTTGTGTCTGATATTGTATGAGGAGTACCAGTGTGTTGTGTCTGTTATTGTATGAGGTATACCAGTGTGTTGTGTCTGATATTGTATGAGGTATACCAGTGTGTTGTGTCTGATATTGTATGAGGTATACCAGTGTGTTGTGTCTGATATTGTATGAGGAGTACCAGTGTGTTGTGTCTGTTATTGTATGAGGAGTACCAGTGTGTTGTGTCTGATATTGTATGAGGTATACCAGTGTGTTGTGTCTGATATTGTATGAGGTATACCAGTGTGTTGTGTCTGATATTGTATGAGGAGTACCAGTGTGTTGTGTCTGTTATTGTATGAGGAGTACCAGTGTGTTGTGTCTGATATTGTATGAGGTATACCAGTGTGTTGTGTCTGATATTGTATGAGGTATACCAGTGTGTTGTGTCTGATATTGTATGAGGAGTACCAGTGTGTTGTGTCTGTTATTGTATGAGGAGTACCAGTGTGTTGTGTCTGTTATTGTATGAGGTATACCAGTGTGTTGTATCTGATATTGTACCAGGTTTATCAGTCTGTTGTGTCTGATACTTCTGGTACAATGTCATTAATGTGGCGAGTTTAAGAATTTGGATTTACGTTCCCGTTCTGACTGGTAACAATAAACTGTTAGTTTAATAACGTGTGATCTTTGTTCTATAGTGTCTCGCAACGCATCACTAGAAGTGTATTGTTTGTTATCACACATCATCATAAGTAAGGTATTAACAACATTATCATAGAATTGTTATCTTTCACCCTATTATAATAGGTAGTGATTTAATAGGAAACATTTGCTTATGTAGTTGTAACAGTCTTATGTAGTTTTGATTCATAAAAGGAAAAATTGATTATGTAGTTTTGATTTATAGAAAGGAACATTTGATTATGTAGTTTTGACAGTCTTATTTGGAACCTTCCAGACATTGCCCCAACATTCAAGGAAACCTTCAAGTCTATAACAGTTGAGCCTGGATCAACTCTCTCTGAAGTGTGTATCTTCCGGAAACCCCTTCCAGAAGTGCGTTGGGTTTTGGACGACTACCCCATACCCGGACACCTCCGATTCTCCATCGGAGACTACGTGAGTTCAAAAGCTCAAGTTATAAGCTACGTTAATGTGACACACATCCGAGTCGAAGATGGAGGCTACTACAAGTGCCAGGCTTCTAATGACGTTGGTACCGTTTGGAACCGAGAAAAGATAAACGTGATTGGTCCACCGTTCGTCCGGCCGATGCAGAACATGACGGCTGTAGAAGGAAGGACATTTAACACGAGATGTCCCGCTGCTGGCTATCCTATAGAAGAAATTCGCTGGCAACACAGTGAGTCCATCAAACTCTTCCTAAACAAATTAATATCCAGTCACTATTTTGTGACATTTATAATGAATTTCCGATTAATTTAAAAACCTCTTTTAGAATATAATTATCCAAAGAATGTCTGTCTACCAATCTGTTAGGCCCGGCATGGCCAAGCGTATTAAAGCGTTCGACTCGTAATCCGAGGATCACGGGATCGAATCCCGGTCGCACCAAATATGCTCGCACTTTCAGCCGTGGGAGCGTTATAATGTAACAGTCAATCCCACTATTCGTTGGTAAAAGAGTAGCCCAAGAGTTGGCGGTGGATGGTGATGACTAGCTGCCTTCCCTCTAGTCTTACACTGCTAAATTAGGGACGGCTAGCACAGATAGCCCTCGAGTAGCTTTGCGAGAAATTCAAAAATAAAAACAAACCAATCTGTTTTAGAAGAATATTACCCACTCACGCGCTGATTTTAAAATGGCGTTACTCAATACAACGCTGCTTCTAGGAAACCATTATCTATTACAAGGATATTTTTAAAAGGAAGTTCTCTGTTATTACGATGCATCTTTAATAAATTTATCTTATATTAGTCCTAATTTATAATTATCCATTATCATGTTGCATTGAGAAAACAATTATCACCAATTGGATGAGAGCTCTCCAGTGATGGTGTTTACTGCAATGTTAATTAACAAATATTTATTTTAATAGAACCAGCAGACTCGTCTCATTTGTGTAAGCATGTGGTTTCAAATATTCGACTGCATTTATATTGTGTCAACGTCACTCTGGAATATTGTTTGTTTTATAAGTACAATATATCCAATTATCAATAGTATTTAGAAATGTTTAACAAACTATTGTTTATATTATATATTACAACCTGCTGCTTCATCGACAGTAATTAGAAATGTTCGGCGAGATTTTGATATATGTTTCGATATATTGCAGATGGCAGGAGAATTCCTTATAATCATCGCCAGAGGGCGTTCAACAACGGCACTCTGATCATCCGGGACGTGGAACAACGTAGTGACGAGGGGGAGTACTCGTGCGTAGCACGAAACAGGAAGGGTCAACGTGGTCATAGTAAAATGTTTCTCGACGTACTGAGTATGTGTTATAACCATCGACAGATATTTTGAATCCAATTACAACTTTTAGTTTAATAGTCTAAAGGAATGCTTTAAGTTGACCACATTTACTCAACTGTTTATTTTAATTGAATCAGTTTTAGTTAAAAGAAAAATCCTAGCTTTTAAGTTTCTCTTGTATACTGATATTTTTGTTATTTTCTAACAGAATCAACACTTTGTGAAATACATTTTTAATTAAATAGATTTTAAAAGTACGAGAGAAAATGTATCATGAACAATTCGTGTACGAAAAATAAATGCCAAACCATCTCTATAATTCATTTTGTCACTGAGTTCTATCGGTCTCCGGGTATTCTAGCCCTTGTCCGTAACCCAGGAAAAATGAATGTAAAGAATAAAACTTCATGCAATGTTGAAGTGAATAACATTTTAATATCCAAGCTTCTAAACCCAGTAGTATTATTTTAATTTTAACACGCTAGTTCCCCAGTATCTTCTTAAGTATTGGATTCCCAGTCGAGTTAGCTTGTGACGTCATTGGCGGTAAGGAGATAACAACCTAAAACGTTACAGACACCATTAGAGTAGCTATCGTTAATCGATTTCGTCATTAAATTACGAGTTAAGAGATTAATCACTCGCCTCTCCCAAAACAATCTCTAGGAATTTAATTAATAATTACATCCACTAATATAAATGATCTTTCTTTATCCTAGAGTTAACACTCGAAATTAAATTTCTTTAATAGGGACAACAGAATTGCAGGAAATTCAAATAATCAAACAATTGGAAGGTATTGGCGGATGTTTGTGACGTATTTACGTATACCAGAATCAAATTTCGCCGGCTTTGAGACATGGCGTTTCGTTGTGATATGTTTGGGTCAGTTTTCTAAGACCAAACTCTTCGCCTGTAGATCAAAATCACTCTTCTAATTGGCTAATTGACTCTTCCAACAGTCCTCTCACATCCCTTTAACCAGATATTTCTTGCAACAAAACTGTAACTATTACATCTTATTCTGTCTTCCAACATCACTCTAATTATTGTTTTCTTTCCTTTTGTTATGATAGGAACCATCCCAGCTTTCTTCACATTCCACCCTGTTTGTCACTGAATCTTTTACCCCCGATCTTCGCTTCATTTTCACCTTTAGATTACCTCTTCAATGAATTGTTTAGCATCCTAAATGTATACACAGCCTGTTATTATTTCTTACATAAGTGTTTTTATTGTTCGTCTTACTATGTTAACAACCTCTTTTACCTGTTTACTAAACGCTTCTGTCATTAATGCTTTTAACATTATTTGTTTTACATTCTTTTCGTGTAACTTAGAATGTTAGTTTACCCATAGTGCAAGGTTAAAACTTGTTATATTTTGTCAGAACCAGACCCGAGTCCTTGTAATTTTCAGTGGTTCTATTATTTCTCATTGCACGTGTCACTAGCCTGTTTATAACCCTAACTATTCATTTCTTCACCACAGTTCCTCCTGTCATTGAGCCGTTTATTATCCAAACTGGATTAGAAGAAGGATCTCGGTCTAAAATCCTCTGTTCCGTTACCAAAGGAGACACTCCGATTCGAATCTCATGGTTGAAGGATGGAAAAACCATCCCATCGCACTTGGAAGTCACTGAGTCTACGATTGACGAGTTTTCCACATTCCTGAAGTTCCACCGACTTCAACTGAGGCACAGCGGTAATTACACGTGTGTAGCCGAAAACATGGCTGAGTCAACAAATTACACTGCACCAATGGTAATTTATGGTACGGTCTAAATTATTATATAAGTTGAGAATTTTATTTATTTAAAAATATGCTGATCTATAATAAGGATAAAACCGACAGACAACAGATTAGAGAGTTACTTTTGAACTATCATTTTAGAAAACACACACACACACACATACACGGAGTCTGTGATTTTCGTCAGATAAAAATAAGTCACTTCGAGTCATATTCCACAGAACCTGAGTGGGGGAAGGGCGTATGAATACCTATATTTTCATCAGATCGTTACGTGCCCCTTCCAATGGGGAACAGAACTTGGTGTATAATAGCGGTGAACATGACATACAAGGTACCTCAATCGTCGGTGTCCACTCTTACCACTAGTTAAAATGTCTTCCACTACCTGTGTCTCGAGCTTCATCGTTAGAGTGGCAACTGAGAAATTTTTTTATAAATGTTTGGTTTGTTTCTTTGAATTTCGCGAAAACCTACACGAGGGCTATTTGAGCTAGTCGTCCCTAATTCAACAGTGTAAGACTAGAAAGAAGGCAGCTAGTCATCACCACCCACCGCCAACACTTCGGCTACTCTTTTACCAACGAATAGTGCGATTGGCTGGCATATTATGACGCCCCCGCGACTCAAAGGGCGAGCATTTTTGGTATCACGAGGATTTTAACCCCCGATCGTTAGATTACGAGAGCTGCTTCATATTATTATTATTATCCCTGACAGCGAGCTGCTTCACATTATTATTATTATTCCTGACAGCGAGCTGCTTCACATTATTATTATTATTCCTGACAGCGAGCTGCTTCACATTATTATTATTATTCCTGACAGCGAGCTGCTTCACATTATTATTATTATCCCTGACAGCGAGCTGCTTCACATTATTATTATTATTCCTGACAGCGAGCTGCTTCACATTATTATTATTATCCCTGACAGCGAGCTGCTTCACATTATTATTATTATCCCTGACAGCGAGCTGCTTCACATTATTATTATTATCCCTGACAGCGAGCTGCTTCACATTATTATTATTATTATTCCTGACAGCGAGCTGCTTCACATTATTATTATTATCCCTGACAGCGAGCTGCTTCACATTATTATTATTATCCCTGACAGCGAGCTGCTTCACATTATTATTATTATTCCTGACAGCAAGCTGCTTCACATTATTATCCCTGACAGCGAGCTGCTTTACATTTTTATTATTATTATTCCTGACAGCGAGCTGCTTCACATTATTATTATTATTCCTGACAGCGAGCTGCTTTACATTATTATTATCCCTGACAGCGAGCTGCTTTACATTATTATCCCTGACAGCGAGCTGCTTCACATTATTATTATTATCCCTGACAGCGAGCTGCTTCATATTATTATTATCCCTGACAGCGAGCTGCTTTATATTATTATTATCCCTGACAGCGAGCTGCTTTACATTTTTATTATTATTATCCCTGACAGCGAGCTGCTTCATATTATTATTATCCCTGACAGCGAGCTGCTTCACATTATTATCCCTGACAGCGAGCTGCTTTACATTTTTATTATTATTATTCCTGACAGCGAGCTGCTTCACATTATTATTATTATCCCTGACAGCGAGCTGCTTCATATTATTATTATCCCTGACAGCCAGCTGCTTCACATTATTATCCCTGACAGCGAGCTGCTTTACATTTTTATTATTATTATTCCTGACAGCGAGCTGCTTCACATTATTATTATTATCCCTGACAGCGAGCTGCTTCACATTATTAACATCCCTGACAGCGAGCTGCTTCATATTATTAACATCCCTGACAGCGAGCTGCTTCATATTATTATCATCCCTGACAGCGAGCTGCTTTACATTTTTATTATTATTATTCCTGACAGCGAGCTGCTTCACATTATTATTATTATTCCTGACAGCAAGCTGCTTCATATTATTATTATTCCTGACAGCGAGCTGCTTCATATTATTATTATTCCTGACAGCGAGCTGCTTCACATTATTATTATTATTCCTGACAGCGAGCTGCTTCACATTATTATTATTATTCCTGACAGCGAGCTGCTTTACATTTTTATTATTATTATTCCTGACAGCGAGCTGCTTCACATTATTATTATTATCCCTGACAGCGAGCTGCTTCACATTATTATTATTATTCCTGACAGCGAGCTGCTTCATATTATTATTATCCCTGACAGCGAGCTGCTTCACATTATTATTATTATCCCTGACAGCGAGCTGCTTCATATTATTATTATCCCTGACAGCGAGCTGCTTCACATTATTATCCCTGACAGCGAGCTGCTTTACATTTTTATTATTATTATTCCTGACAGCGAGCTGCTTCACATTATTATTATTATCCCTGACAGCGAGCTGCTTCATATTATTATTATCCTTGACAGCGAGCTGCTTCACATTATTATCCCTGACAGCGAGCTGCTTTACATTTTTATTATTATTATTCCTGACAGCGAGCTGCTTCACATTATTATTATTATTCCTGACAGCGAGCTGCTTCACATTATTATTATTATTCCTGACAGCGAGCTGCTTCATATTATTATTATCCCTGACAGCGAGCTGCTTCACATTATTATCCCTGACAGCGAGCTGCTTTACATTATTATCCCTGACAGCGAGCTGCTTCACATTATTATTATTCCTGACAGCAAGCTGCTTCATATTATTATTATTCCTGACAGCGAGCTGCTTCACATTATTATCCCTGACAGCGAGCTGCTTTACATTATTATTATTATTCCTGACAGCGAGCTGCTTCACATTATTATCCCTGACAGCGAGCTGCTTTACATTATTATTATTATTCCTGACAGCGAGCTGCTTCACATTATTATCCCTGACAGCGAGCTGCTTTACATTTTTATTATTATTATTCCTGACAGCGAGCTGCTTCACATTATTATTATTATTCCTGACAGCGAGCTGCTTCACATTATTATTATTATTCCTGACAGCGAGCTGCTTCACATTATTATTATTATTCCTGACAGCGAGCTGCTTCACATTATTATTATTATCCCTGACAGCGAGCTGCTTCACATTATTATTATTCCTGACAGCAAGCTGCTTCATATTATTATTATTCCTGACAGCGAGCTGCTTCACATTATTATCCCTGACAGCGAGCTGCTTTACATTATTATTATTATTCCTGACAGCGAGCTGCTTCACATTATTATCCCTGACAGCGAGCTGCTTCACATTATTATCCCTGACAGCGAGCTGCTTCACATTATTATTATTCCAGACAGCAAGCTGCTTCATATTATTATTATTCCTGACAGCGAGCTGCTTCACATTATTATTATTATTATTCCTGACAGCGAGCTGCTTCATATTATTATTATCCCTGACAGCGAGCTGCTTCACATTATTATCCCTGACAGCGAGCTGCTTCACATTATTATCCCTGACAGCGAGCTGCTTCACATTATTATCCCTGACAGCGAGCTGCTTTACATTTTATTATTATTATTCCTGACAGCGAGCTGCTTCACATTATTATTATTATTCCTGACAGCAAGCTGCTTCACATTATTATTATTATTCCTGACAGCGAGCTGCTTCACATTATTATTATTATTCCTGACAGCAAGCTGCTTCACATTATTATTATTATCCCTGACAGCGAGCTGCTTCACATTATTATTATTATCCCTGACAGCGAGCTGGTTCACATTATTATTATTATCCCTGACAGCGAGCTGGTTCACATTATTATTATTATCCCTGACAGCGAGCTGCTTCACATTATTATTATTATCCCTGACAGCGAGCTGCTTCACATTATTATTATTATCCCTGACAGCGAGCTGCTCACATTATTATTATTATCCCTGACAGCGAGCTGCTTCACATTATTATTATTATCCCTGACAGCGAGCTGCTTCACATTATTATTATTATCCCTGACAGCGAGCTGCTTCACATTATTATTATTATCCCTGACAGCGAGCTGCTTCACATTATTATTATTCCTGACAGCAAGCTGCTTCATATTATTATTATTCCTGACAGCGAGCTGCTTCACATTATTATCCCTGACAGCGAGCTGCTTTACATTATTATTATTATTCCTGACAGCGAGCTGCTTCACATTATTATCCCTGACAGCGAGCTGCTTCACATTATTATCCCTGACAGCGAGCTGCTTCACATTATTATTATTCCAGACAGCAAGCTGCTTCATATTATTATTATTCCTGACAGCGAGCTGCTTCACATTATTATTATTATTATTCCTGACAGCGAGCTGCTTCATATTATTATTATCCCTGACAGCGAGCTGCTTCACATTATTATCCCTGACAGCGAGCTGCTTCACATTATTATCCCTGACAGCGAGCTGCTTCACATTATTATCCCTGACAGCGAGCTGCTTTACATTTTTATTATTATTATTCCTGACAGCGAGCTGCTTCACATTATTATTATTATTCCTGACAGCAAGCTGCTTCACATTATTATTATTATTCCTGACAGCGAGCTGCTTCACATTATTATTATTATTCCTGACAGCAAGCTGCTTCACATTATTATTATTATCCCTGACAGCGAGCTGCTTCACATTATTATTATTATCCCTGACAGCGAGCTGGTTCACATTATTATTATTATCCCTGACAGCGAGCTGCTTCACATTATTATTATTATCCCTGACAGCGAGCTGCTTCACATTATTATTATTATCCCTGACAGCGAGCTGCTTCACATTATTATTATTATCCCTGACAGCGAGCTGCTTCACATTATTATTATTATCCCTGACAGCGAGCTGCTTCACATTATTATTATTATCCCTGACAGCGAGCTGCTTCACATTATTATTATTATCCCTGACAGCGAGCTGCTTCACATTATTATTATTATCCCTGACAGCGAGCTGCTTCACATTATTATTATTCCTGACAGCGAGCTGCTTCATATTATTATTAACCCTAACATTCTGTGTTTTATATATATATATAAAACTTAAGTTTGACTGGTGGATCTGGGGTAGACATACTTTACTTAGAGTTTGCCTGCTGGATATGTTTTTGTTTTGTTTTTATTTCACAGCAAAGTTATAGGAGAGCTATCTACGCTATCCGCTTCTAATTTATGAGTAAAATTCTATAGGAAAGGTAATTAACAATCACCTTCACCGCCAAAACTTGAGATACTCTTTTGTGGACGAATAGTGTTATTGAAGAACAAATCCGAGCATAGCTTATTCTGAAGCCCAACTTGTGAATTTGTGTGGAACCAACGTTTTGATGTAGGAGTATAGTACCATTCTTCTTTTGTTGTAGTGGGAGGACCAAGTTTAGTTTGTTTTTGAATTTCACGCAAAGCTACTCGAGGGCTATCTGCGCTAGCAGCCCTTAATTTAGCAATGTAAGACTAGAGGGAAGGCAGCTAGTCATCATCACTTCGCCAACTCTTGGGCTACTCTTTTACCAACGAATAGTCAGATCGACCGAACATTATAACGCCCTCACGGCTGGGAGGGCGAAAATGTTTGGCGCGACGGGGATGCGAACCCGCGACCCTCTGATTAGGCGTCGCACTCCTTAACACGCTTGGCCATGCCGGGCCCCAAGTTTAGTCCATCTTGAGACAACAAATTAAACAGTTCCTTGTAAAACATGTTTACACCAGGCTACTTTCACATTTATATATGTTGTAAGTATAAAAACACCAGAAAGGTTTTCACTTTCAAGAAAGATATACTCCCTTACATTGCTACGACTGACGTAGAAATAAACTTGTGCAATTTCACGGTTAATAGATCGAGTAACTATGATATATCTAGGTAATAAAATAATCATTTGTTACTTCAATAATACATCTAGCTAATAAAAATATTTATTTATTACATAAGTGACATATCTAGGTAATAATAGAATCATTGTTGTATCAATAATACATCTAGGTTTATAAAACAATCATTGTTGTATCAATAATACATCTAGCTAATAAAAATATTTATTTATTACATAAGTGACATATCTAGGTAATAATAGAATCATTGTTGTATCAATAATACATCTAGGTTTATAAAACAATCATTGTTGTATCAATAATACATCTAGGTTTATAAAACAATCATTGTTGTATCAATAATACATCTAGGTTTATAAAACAATCATTGTTGTATCAATAATACATCTAGGTTTATAAAACAATCATTGTTGTATCAATAATACATCTAGGTTTATAAAACAATCATTGTTGTATCAATAATACATCTAGGTTTATAAAACAATCATTGTTGTATCAATAATACATCTAAGGTTATAAAACAATCATTGTTGTATCAATAATACATCTAAGGTTATAAAACAATCATTGTTGTGTCGATAATACATCTAAGGTTATAAAACAATCATTGTTGTGTCGATAATACATCTAGGTTTATAAAACAATCATTGTTGTGTCGATAATACATCTAGGTTTATAAAACAATCATTGTTGTGTCGATAATACATCTAGGTTTATAAAACAATTATTGTTGTGTCGATAATACATCTAGGTTTATAAAACAATCATTGTTGTGTCGATAATACATCTAGGTTTATAAAACAATTATTGTTGTGTCGATAATACATCTAGGTTTATAAAACAATTATTGTTGTGTCGATAATACATCTAGGTTTATAAAACAACCATTGTTGTGTCGATAATACATCTAGGTTTATAAAACAACCATTGTTGTGTCGATAATACATCTAGGTTTATAAAACAACCATTGTTGTGTCGATAATACATCTAGGTTTATAAAACAACCATTGTTGTATCGATAATACATCTAGGTTTATAAAACAACCATTGTTGTATCGATAATACATCTAGGTAATAAAAACGTTTTGTGTATAACATTTCATCTGTTACTTGAATGACAAAATAGATCCGACTATTGTTTAACATGTATTTCTACTTTCTACCGCAGCTCCCCCTAGATGGATCAGTGAACCTACTGATACTTCGGCAATCTTAAATAATGACGTCATCATCAACTGTCAAGCTGAAGGATTCCCTCAACCGGCAATTACCTGGAAGAGGCTAAAAGGTAGTCAATATTCCATATATTACACTAGTGGAATAATAAAACAAGGGTTTTATTAATATCAGTATCAGAGTTAGTTTCGTTAAGTGCCTGGACTACTTTTAGAAATACTTTTTATGTTGCTGCAACAGTTAAAAGTTTTATACGTTATTAAGCACAAAGCTATGCAATGAACTAACTGTATTGTGGGAATTGGAGCCTCGAAACTCAATTTTTAGTTATAACCCTCAGACTTAACGCTGAGCCACCAGGGGATACCCTGAAGAGAGATTAGAGTCGTTTCTCTCCTGCATTTTATCTCGTTGTTCAAAACACATATCAGGTTCTTTGTAAATCATAAATTTTGTGGCTTCATGAAGATCAATAATCGATGTCATTTTCCAATAATCTTATCCCAATGTTCCTCTCAGCTTTATCACATTTTAAAAGTTTGCTTAGACTTATCTTCACGATGGCTCAGAAGTAGCTTGAGAATTTATGTCGCTAAAATTGGAGGTTCGATCCTAAAAGTGGGCAAACTGGAGATAAACCATTATGCTAGTTTCAATGAAAATTATATCCGAAATTAAGCTGAGTGTATCTTTTAGACGGAGCTGTTAGCAGGTGGCCAACAAATATCGTTACAGTCATGTTAGGGTTAGCATGTTTTCTAACGAGGAAAGATTTTTATTTCGTGAAATGTAAGAACATTTCGAAAATAAAAATTGCAACTGGTCAGTTAGTTGTTGTTAACCTACATAATACGTTACACTGCACAACAAAGTGTTTGCTTCTTGAACACTGTTGGGTGTTCCTTATTGATTTTTTGGCTGCTGATCACGAAAATCACATCCAAATTTGCCCATCACGTACCGTTTCATTGAAACCTTTAGTTTTGCTACAATGGAAAAATTATATCAGGGCAACTGGAATCCGTCAATGCTTGCTGACTACTGTTGAACACTGCAATGTGATGCACCGGACATTGAATACAAACGAAAATCAGGACCAAAACACTTTTAATTATATTGAACTTAATAGCGTATTAGAAACATAAACGCAATACGTTATTGCCGGTAAACAGTTAACTGTCTATTTCTCAGAGTTCCTACGTGATGAAGCAAAACCAAAACTATATTTGTGCATACCCACCAGGTACCTGTCACAATCAGCAAAAACGTTTCAGGAAGCAAAACGTTTCAAAACGATTGTTGTACAGTCTTATTTGTGTCGTGTTCACTGAGGGTAATTGAAATATAGGGCTAACGTTATAATTGTTTAAACATTCTACACGTGCATATTTGAATGAAGGGGGTGTGGAATTATTGTATATTTTCATAAATATGGAAAACCGCTTATCAGGAGATACGTATTTTAAGACTTGTAGGAATATATCAGTCACGTGTTGTAAGAAATGGGATAATAGTCACTTCTTGCAATAATTAGGTAAAAATATTAATTACGTGTTAAAATAAACTGGTTAACATCAGTCACGTGTTCCAAGTCTGATTAAAATGTTTCACAAAACAAGTTACTGACGTCAAACAAATTGGAAGATGGAATAACAACATGTGCCTATAGAATAGTAATGTTTAGCCGTTTAAGTGAATGATTCAGTTTCCTTATTCTATTCAGGGTCAATGTCCAGCGAATATGTTTCATTACGTACCAACGCGCACATAAACGTCATGGCCAACGGCTCTCTGTCCATTCGGAAGGTAGAAAGAAGCGACGCTGGTATGTATATGTGTCAGGCAGCCAATGAAATAGGATCTGGACTCAGCACAGTAATAGAGTTGCATGTCAAGGGTGAGTTCACATATTTATTGACATCGATTTGTATGTCTTCAAAAATCTTAAATTTGTTTAAATTCCATGCGAATAAATTTGCTGAGCACACTAGCGCCATCTCCTAGTGATTTTGGCAACTTTGACAGCTGGTTTTATTTTTTAGCTCCAATTGTTTTGATGTCACTGCTGAATACCTTGTTTAGCGGATCGTCACTTGAATTATAAATCTAACGACAATAACCTTAACACTGTCATGAGAGAAGTGGATCTCTGTGTGATATTTAATCAAACTCCAAAGCCATCCAAGCAATGTGTTGTTGGTAGTATAGGATTTCAGGTTGTACCTACAGAAATGTTGAATACAAGTCTAAATATAGCTATAATTTCATTGTAAACGTCACTGGTTAGGCTTCATTTCAAGTACTGTGTTCAGTGTTGGATATTGTAACTAAAGAAGGATACTGTATTATAAGAAAGGCTACTATGATGATATCTGAGGTGAAGGGTTTGTCATACAAACAAAGAGTTGGATCTCTGAAATTATTTTATCTTCACAAAATGGTTAGGATGACGTGACTGAAGAACATAGTGTTCATACATCATGTTTCTGATCATATGTAAGAATAGTAGGACAAGGGAACACAAGTGTAAATACAAGCAATGGAAAATTCGCCTTCGGTTAAAACTGGATGTTTGGTCTTTTGAATGGATTGTATACAGATGTAGAAGAATCAGTACATTTATGTTAGTCTAAAGATGTGAATGTATTACAGTTTAACGAACAAACCCAAAATGTGTTTCTAAAGAGAAGCTTACGATTTAACATTGAATAAACACCAACCTTCTGATGTACCACAGAGACAGCTGACACCAACCTTCTGATGTACCACAGAGACAGCTGACACCAACCTTCTGATGTACCACAGAGACAGCTGACACCAACCTTCTGATGTACCACAGAGACAGCTGACACCAACCTTCTGATGTACCACAGAGACAGCTGACACCAACCTTCTGATGTACCACAGAGACAGCTGACACCAACCTTCTGATGTACCACAGAGACAGCTGACACCAACCTTCTGATGTACCACAGAGACAGCTGACACCAACCTTCTGATGTACCACAGAGACAGCTGACACCAACCTTCTGATGTACCACAGAGACAGCTGACACCAACCTTCTGATGTGCCACAGAGACAGCTGACACCAACCTTCTGATGTGCCACAGAGACAGCTGACACCAACCTTCTGATGTGCCACAGAGACAGCTGACACCAACCTTCTGATGTGCCACAGAGACAGCTGACACCAACCTTCTGATGTACCACAGAGACAGCTGACACCAACCTTCTGATGTACCACAGAGACAGCTGACACCAACCTTCTGATGTACCACAGAGACAGCTGACACCAACCTTCTGATGTACCACAGAGACAGCTGACACCAACCTTCTGATGTACCACAGAGACAGCTGACACCAACCTTCTGATGTACCACAGAGACAGCTGACACCAACCTTCTGATGTACCACAGAGACAGCTGACACCAACCTTCTGATGTACCACAGAGACAGCTGACACCAACCTTCTGATGTACCACAGAGACAGCTGACACCAACCTTCTGATGTACCACAGAGACAGCTGACACCAACTTTCTGATGTACCACAGAGACAGCTGACATCAACTTTCTGATGTACCACAGAGACAGCTGACATCAACTTTCTGATGTACCACAGAGACAGCTGACATCAACTTTCTGATGTATCACAGAGACAGTTGACACCAACCTTCTGATGTACCACAGAGACAGCTGACACCAACCTTCTGATGTACCACAGAGACAGCTGACACCAACCTTCTGATGTACCACAGAGACAGCTGACACCAACCTTCTGATGTACCACAGAGACAGCTGACACCAACCTTCTGATGTACCACAGAGACAGCTGACACCAACCTTCTGATGTACCACAGAGACAGCTGACACCAACCTTCTGATGTACCACAGAGACAGCTGACACCAACCTTCTGATGTACCACAGAGACAGCTGACACCAACCTTCTGATGTACCACAGAGACAGCTGACACCAACCTTCTGATGTACCACAGAGACAGCTGACACCAACCTTCTGATGTACCACAGAGACAGCTGACACCAACCTTCTGATGTACCACAGAGACAGCTGACACCAACCTTCTGATGTACCACAGAGACAGCTGACACCAACCTTCTGATGTACCACAGAGACAGCTGACACCAACCTTCTGATGTACCACAGAGACAGCTGACACCAACCTTCTGATGTACCACAGAGACAGCTGACACCAACCTTCTGATGTACCACAGAGACAGCTGACACCAACCTTCTGATGTACCACAGAGACAGCTGACACCAACCTTCTGATGTACCACAGAGACAGCTGACACCAACCTTCTGATGTACCACAGAGACAGCTGACACCAACCTTCTGATGTACCACAGAGACAGCTGACACCAACCTTCTGATGTACCACAGAGACAGCTGACACCAACCTTCTGATGTACCACAGAGACAGCTGACACCAACCTTCTGATGTACCACAGAGACAGCTGACACCAACCTTCTGATGTGTACCTTCTGATGTACCACAGAGACAGCTGACACCAACCTTCTGATGTACCACAGAGACAGCTGACACCAACCTTCTGATGTACCACAGAGACAGCTGACACCAACCTTCTGATGTACCACAGAGACAGCTGACACCAACCTTCTGATGTACCACAGAGACAGCTGACACCAACCTTCTGATGTACCACAGAGACAGCTGACACCAACCTTCTGATGTACCACAGAGACAGCTGACACCAACCTTCTGATGTACCACAGAGACAGCTGACACCAACCTTCTGATGTACCACAGAGACAGCTGACACCAACCTTCTGATGTACCACAGAGACAGCTGACACCAACCTTCTGATGTACCACAGAGACAGCTGACACCAACCTTCTGATGTACCACAGAGACAGCTGACACCAACCTTCTGATGTACCACTGAGACAGCTGACACCAACCTTCTGATGTACCACTGAGACAGCTGACACCAACCTTCTGATGTACCACTGAGACAGCTGACACCAACCTTCTGATGTACCACTGAGACAGCTGACACCAACCTTCTGATGTACCACTGAGACAGCTGACACCAACCTTCTGATGTACCACTGAGACAGCTGACACCAACCTTCTGATGTACCACAGAGACAGCTGACACCAACCTTCTGATGTACCACAGAGACAGCTGACACCAACCTTCTGATGTACCACAGAGACAGCTGACACCAACCTTCTGATGTACCACAGAGACAGCTGACACCAACCTTCTGATGTACCACAGAGACAGCTGACACCAACCTTCTGATGTACCACAGAGACAGCTGACACCAACCTTCTGATGTATCACAGAGACAGCTGACACCAACCTTCTGATGTATCACAGAGACCACTACACACTTCAGTATGTCGGTACTACGGACCACTACACACTTCAGTATGTCGGTACTACGGACCACTACACACTTCAGTATGTCGGTACTACGGACCACTACACACTTCAGTATGTCGGTACTACGGACCACGACACACTTCAGTATGTCGGTACTACGGACCACGACACACTTCAGTATGTCGGTACGACGGACCACTACACACTTCAGTATGTCGGTACTACGGACCACTACACACTTCAGTATGTCGGTACGACGGACCACTACACACTTCAGTATGTCGGTACTACGGACCACGACACACTTCAGTATGTCGGTACGACGGACCACTACACACTGGCGTATTTTGTTCTGTAGTACTTCACCACTATTAACCAGTACACACTGGCGTATTTTGTTCTGTAGTACTTCACCACTATTAACCAGTACACACTGGCGTATTTTGTTCTGTAGTACTTCACCACTATTAACCAGTACACATTTTTCGGTACATCTGTTGGTTTATTATTTCATAGACTGTAGTTGTATATTATCTATTTTTTATATGTAGTCCTTGTTTCTACAATGAATTTAATAACTTCTTGTTTGTATTTTCACCAAGTTCATTTGTATCTCTGTTAATAATACCTGTACTGTCTAGTTCCTGAATTTGTTGTCTGTCTACACTCTACACTTGTACTGTCTAGTTCCTGAATTTGTTGTCTGTCTACACTCTGCACTTGTACTGTCTAGTTTCTGAACCTGTTGTCTGCCTCCACTCTACGCTTGTACTGTCCAGTTCCTGGATCTGTTGTCTGTCTACACTCTGCACTTGTACTGTCTAGTTTCTGAACCTGTTGTCTGTCTACACTCTGCACTTGTACTGTCTAGTTTCTGAACCTGTTGTCTGCCTACACTCTGCACTTGTACTGTCTAGTTTCTGAACCTGTTGTCTGTCTACACTCTGCACTTGTACTGTCTAGTTTCTGAACCTGTTGTCTGCCTACACTCTACACTTGTACTGTCTAGTTTCTGAACCTGTTGTCTGTCTACACTCTGCACTTGTACTGTCTAGTTTCTGAACCTGTTGTCTGCCTACACTCTACACTTGTACTGTCTAGTTCCTGAACCTGTTGTCTGTCTACACTCTACACTTGTACTGTCTAGTTCCTGAACCTGTTGTCTGTCTACACTCTACACTTGTACTGTCTAGTTCCTGAACCTGTTGTCTGTCTACACTCTACACTTGTACTGTCTAGTTCCTGAACCTGTTGTCTGTCTACACTCTACACTTGTACTGTCTAGTTCCTGAACCTGTTGTCTGCCTACACTCTACGCTTGTACTGTCTAGTTCCTGAACCTGTTGTCTGCCTACACTCTACGCTTGTACTGTCTAGTTTCTGAACCTGTTGTCTGTCTACACTCTGCACTTGTACTGTCTAGTTCCTGAACCTGTTGTCTGCCTACACTCTACGCTTGTACTGTCTAGTTCCTGAACCTGTTGTCTGCCTACACTCTACACTTGTACTGTCTAGTTCCTGAACCTGTTGTCTGCCTACACTCTACGCTTGTACTGTCCAGTTCCTGGATCTGTTGTCTGTCTGCACTCTACGCTTGTACTGTCCAGTTTCTGAATATATTGTCTGTCTACACTCTACACTTGTAACAAGTAACAGTAAGTTTCTTCTAAATTTAGTACCTGCTTACTTCCCAACTAAGTTTAAAGCTGAAACAATCCGGAAAGGTCAACTTCTCCAGGTTACATGTCAGTTATTTGGAGATCATCCCTTGACAGTCCAGTGGAAGAAAGATGGAGAACATTTAGATTTCAGATTCGACAAGAGGTGAGATTATAAAATTAATGAAGTTAATATTTTTGTGAGATATTTCCAGAAGCTCACTTAAACCTATGTTTCTTTAACTTGTTGAGTAGCCTGAATTATTTTATTCAACAAGTTAAATTAAACACTCAAACTTGAAGCGATTTCCCACTTTAGATATGACATCACCCAAACGTTAACTGACGATGGAATGATGTCACAGCTTCAGGTCCAATCAGCAGATAGGAGAGATTCCTCGTTATTTACCTGCGTGGGTTCCAATAACTTTGGAAGAGACGAAATGAATATTCAGATAATTGTGCAAGGTAATTTTATGTGTTTTACTTAAAATAACCGTGTGTTTTACTTAAAATAACCGTGTGTTTTACTTAAAATAACCGTGTGTTTTACTTAAAATAACCGTGTGTTTTACTTAAAATAACCGTGTGTTTTACTTAAAATAACCGTGTGTTTTACTTAAAATAACCGTGTGTTTTACTTAAAATAACCGTGTGTTTTACTTAAAATAACCGTGTGTTTTACTTAAAATAACCGTGTGTTTTACTTTAAATCGCCGTGTGTAAGTAATAAACATTTTTATACTTAAAATAGCCATGTGTAAATAATCTAAAACAATATGATATGAATGTTACTTTTGTAGATATCTATATAACAACCAGGTTATGCTGGAGTCAGCAAATTCTCAGTGATTTACTGACATATATTTCAATGTAATACAAAACAAACTGAGATAGGGTTCATTTTCTTTTTTCCCGCTAGAACCTCCGGATAGGCCGTCTAAGATCACCGTGTCTCAGATAGAAAGTAGAAAACTGACATTATCCTGGTCACCTCCATACTCTGGAAACAGTCCAATCACAAGTTATGTACTAATATACTGTAAAGAAGGAGGTAAGAAAGGTGAATGGGTGGACAGTCAGATATGAATGTTTGTGTTTTTAACAATAATTAAATAACAAACGCAGCAACATACCGAATTAGTGTGAAATTATAAATAAACCTTGTAAAATATTTAGCTAATCAAATATACCGTTCTTCCGTTTTTTACTGATATATATTAGAATGTCTTGTTTCCTCAGTTGGATAGTCCAACAAACAGTTAAAAGACATTCTCAGCCGTAAACCCAATAATATCTCACGATTTACAGCCATATTAGGGCAAAGTAATCGCTATAATAAAACCATAAAAGCAAAACATAAACATTTTGATATTAGTACATTAATAAAAATAACATAACATGATTTATTCGGTGAGAAATATTAACATTTATACAACTTGCCAATATGACTTTTAATGCCAATTAATTCTGGTTTATCATCAGGAGAAGAAATTTTAAATTGTTTGTAACTTTTCCAGAAACAGACGAAAAGGGCCGGAAAAAACTGGTTATTCAGGCTCCAGATACAAAAGCCGTAGTCGAAGGACTCCTGCCGGCCACGAGGTATTACTTCCAACTGCTGGCCGAGAATCTCATGGGCCGTAGTGAGTTCAGTGAGGAGTTCAAGGCCAACACAGACATAGAAGGTATGTAACGGACTGCCACGTGAGAGAGGCTAAACCAATACTTTAATACAGACCAACCTTAACACATAAGTAGTTTAAAGAGACAGTTAGGTTAATTACTTGAACACGGTTATTGTCCCTACAGAATCTCATGAATGTCCCTATACCGTTTAATGAACCCTCACCGACACGGCCCGGCGGTTAAGGTACTCGAACCGTAATCTGATGGTCGCAGGTTCGAATCCCTGTTGCACCAAACAAGCTCGCTCTTTAAGCCGTGGGGGCGTTATAATGTGACGTCCAATCCCACTATTTGTTGGTAATAATTAGCAGAAGAGTTGGCGGTGGATGGTGATGACTAGATGCCTTCTCTCTTGTTTTACACTGCTAAATTATGTGAGGCTAACGCAGATAGCCCTCGTGTAGCTTTGCGCGAAATTCACAAAACAAGCAAACAAACAAACCTACCGACGTGGGTCATGTTCCTGTCATCTCGTTTGTTGAATTTTTATATGAATATGTTTGGTATCAAATTGTAGATTATAATTCAAATTTTGATATATACATAAATTAATTTGTTAATTTAGAACTAAATGGTAAAACCACACACCAAAATATCGACTTTTGTGTACCATGTAATATGTTGAACGCAGCACTGGTTCTAATTATATGTTTGTGATGCTCAAATACAAAGTCTATACTTTCTTACAGATTGGGTACTCATATTACCGATATTAAGAAGCTAGAATATAAACAAAAAACTTGTGTATTTATTTGATGAGAACTCGCTACACTTACTGACTCAAACTTCTTTCAATTTTTGGAAACACTAACGGTCTATGACATGTGAGTAACCAATCGGAAGCTAGAATGTTCCCTCACTGGCTTTGTCAGCCTTCTTGAAGCGTTTGGGCGGCAAACATCTTCATGCTACAATTGAAGCAGTCAGGCTAGATTTTAGTGAGCTCAAAATTTTACATTTTTTTACAAATACAGATCAGTTAAAAAGTTTGATAACTTATAATGAAATTATATTTTTATTGTTACAATAATTTATGATGTTTAGTTTATTTCAAAATGTATATATCACCATTAAAAAAAACACAAAGTTTCATATCCTCCAGATGCGAAATTTGTTAAGGCTTAGCAAGCAGTAAGCGAGAACTAAGTTGGTTATCCGAAGAGATGATTTTTTGCTTTACTTTGTTCACTGTTCTATGTTTTAAGAACTTATTTCTTAATAGTGTTAACCTATATGCATATAGAATATAATAATTGAAGTGTCTGTGTTTTACAAAACGCCAGTCCACTAACCCTTTGACTACAGTTACTTTAAACACACGCGGAATTTTCGCCAGCTATACATTGTACACGACATTCAACTGCCATAGGCGGACCGTGCCCAATATGACGAATAAGTAGCCAAAGGTTTAATTATCTTTCCTAAAAGGTATAATTATTGCCTCTACAGAACTTCCTGAGCGCCCGTAAATTTTTTAATGAATCATTTAATGAGCGTCCTTACGTTCTTTTTGAAATTGTAACGGTATTAAGGTCCTTTTATCCTATTCTGCCAGATTTACCGTGTTTTCAGTCGTCAATAACTGGTTGTGGTCGTCTTTCCGTCGTTTAAAACATTATTTACTGTTTACTCATCTCACACTTGTTTACCCAAACTGCCTCACTTCCTGTTTACTTCTATAACTGTTATTAAAACAGTCTTCTTTATCAGTTTGTTGTTTGTAACAGGACTTTCCATATACTCTCTTATCACATGACTAACCCTCTAACTCGTCACTGATATGAAACCATCATCTTAGAGTAGCCCAAGAGTAGACGGAAGGTGCTTCTGACTGGATGTTTTCCCTTCTAGTCTCTTAGTAGTAAATAAAGGACGGCTAAACGCAGATAACGGTCGTCTAATTCGGCGTGAAGTTAAAACAAATCAACTCAAACCGTCATCACAGTTTAGCTTTATTTATGACAAACCATTACAAACAATGGGACAGTTTTCAAAGTAATCTTTGTTATTCTTCTTCTTACAGTACCTGGTGGTCCTCCTCAAGAGGTGGAAGCGGAACCTTTAGGATCACATCTGGTGAAAGTCACGTGGAAGGTATTTAAAGCACAGCTTCCACTTATTATACATAATATAATTCAATGTTTTCTAACCTTCACTCTATATCAGAGTAACAATCTTTCTAAGGCTTCATTCAGTTCATACTGGAATCTTATTACCAATAAACGTTTCTTCCCTCTATAAACTTGTGTCGGTATTGTACTAGTACTATTGTTACTTCCCATTTAAACTTGTGTTGGTATTGTATTAGTGCTATTGTTACCTCCCATTTAAACTTGTGTTGGTATTGCACTAGTAGTATTGTTACCTCCCATTTAAACTTGTGTTGGTATTACTAGTGCCACTGTTACTTCCCATTTAAACTTGTGTTGGTATTGTACTAGTAGTATTGTTACCTCCCATTTAAACTTGTGTTGGTATTGTACTAGTACTATTGTTACCTCCCATTTAAACTTGTGTTGGTATTACTAGTGCTACTGTTACTTCCCATTTAAACTTGTGTTGGTATTACTAGTGCTATTGTTACCTCCCATTTAAACTTGTGTTGGTATTGTACTAGTGCTATTGTTATCTCCCATTTAAACTTGTGTTGGTATTGTACTAGTGCTATTGTTACCTCCCATTTAAATTTGTGTTGGTATTGTACTAGTGCTACTGTTACTTCCCATTTAAACTTGTGTTGGTATTGTACTAGTGCTATTGTTATCTCCCATTTAAACTTGTGTTGGTATTGTACTAGTGCTACTGTTACCTCCCATTTAAACTTGTGTTGGTATTACTGGTGCTACTGTTACTTCCCATTTAAACTTGTGTTGGTATTACTGGTGCTATTGTTACTCCCATTTAAACTTGTGTTGGTATTGTACTAGTGCTATTGTTACCTCCCATTTAAACTTGTGTTGGTATTGTACTAGTGCTACTGTTACTCCCATTTAAACTTGTGTTGGTATTGTACTAGTGCTACTGTTACTTCCCATTTAAACTTGTGTTGGTATTGTACTAGTGCTATTGTTACCTCCCATTTAAACTTGTGTTGGTATTGTACTAGTGCTATTGTTACCTCCCATTTAAACTTGTGTTGGTATTGTACTAGTGCTACTGTTACTCCCATTTAAACTTGTGTTGGTATTGTACTAGTGCTACTGTTACTTCCCATTTAAACTTGTGTTGGTATTGTACTAGTGCTACTGTTACTTCCCATTTAAACTTGTGTTGGTATTGTACTAGTGCTACTGTTACTTCCCATTTAAACTTGTGTTGGTATTGTACTAGTGCTACTGTTACCTCCCATTTAAACTTGTGTTGGTATTACTGGTGCTACTGTTACTTCCCATTTAAACTTGTGTTGGTATTGTACTAGTGCTACTGTTACTTCCCATTTAAACTTGTGTTGGTATTGTACTAGTGCTACTGTTACTTCCCATTTAAACTTGTGTTGGTATTGTACTAAAACTATTGTTACCTCCAATTTAAACTTGTGTCGGTATTGTACTAAAACTATTGTTACCTCCAATTTAAACTTGTGTCGGTATTGTACTAAAACTATTGTTACCTCCAATTTAAACTTGTGTCGGTATTGTACTAAAACTATTGTTACCTCCAATTTAAACTTGTGTCGGTATTGTACTAAAACTATTGTTACCTCCCATTTAAACTTGTGTCGGTATTGTACTAGTACTATTGCTACCTCCCATTTAAACTTGTGTCGGTATTGTACTAGTACTATTGTTACCTCCCATTTAAACTTGTGTCGGTATTGTACTAGTACTATTGTTACCTCCATTTAAACTTGTGTCGGTATTGTACTAGTGCTACTGTTACCCCCATTTAAACTTGTGTTGGTATTGTACTAAAACTATTGTTACCTCCCATTTAAACTTGTGTCGGTATTGTACTAAAACTATTGTTACCTCCCATTTAAACTTGTGTCGGTATTGTACTAAAACTATTGTTACCTCCCATTTAAACTTGTGTTGGTATTGTACTAGTGCTATTGTTACCTCCCATTTAAACTTGTGTTGGTATTGTACTAGTACTATTGTTACTTTCTTTGCATATATTGTACTAATAAAGCTTGATATCTAACACCTTGAGCTGTGATCATAGTGTAGTAATAAACACTAACCATGAACTAATTATAGTAATTATTATATCGTGATCATAGTGTAGTAATAAACACTAACCATGAACTAATTATAGTAATTATTATATCGTGATCATAGTGTAGTAATAAACATTAACCATGAACTAATTATAGTAATTATTATATCGTGATCATAGTGTACTAATAAACACTAACCATGAACTAATTATAGTAATTATTATATCGTGATCATAGTGTAGTAATAAACACTAACCATGAACTAATTATAGTAATTATTATATCGTGATCTCACACTACACTTGTATGTTAAAGCACTGAATGGTATCATAGAATTTGTCAACTCTTTACTTCTGTACAGATTGGTTCAGATAAAACAACCCTTTATTGTTAGCAAGTTTATAATATTGTTATAATAAGTTTCTCTCCCTTCAGCCTCTTCAGCCCCACCTGACCTACGGACCAATAAAAGGATATTACGTGGGTTACAAGGTACATGGAACAGTCGATTCTTACACTTATAAAACTTTAAACGCTGACGAACTCAACCAACACCTCACGTGCGTTCTGAAAAACCTCCGAAGACTCACTCGTTACAGCGTTGTTGTCCAAGCTTTTAACAGTAAGGGGGCAGGCCCCCCATCGGACGAGGTTATTGTACTCACCTTAGACAATGGTAAGTAAACTGGCCTGTGTTCGAACCCAATGGATAAGAATGTCTTGGCGACTATACATCCGACGAACCTTATAACACAGTTGTTCTATTCTAATACTCGCGCGATTCTAGGGGTCAAGTGAACACTGGCAAGAAAAATGATTCTAATTTTGAGATTGTTTTGTACTATTTCCCCTTCATTCAAGTGTTGTTTTTTTTTCTTTCCAAGCACTGTAGTCCGATTCTAATTTTTATGTTACTTTCACTAGGTTACGTCACTCCTTGTCTCAGGGGTAAACTTGAAGACTCGTAAAGCTAAAAAACCGGGTTAAATTACTACGGGAACCATCGTAAATGGCCCATTGATAGTTTGTGTTGAACCAGTATTTTTATATCATTCACAAACAAACAAAACTATTTTAAATTAATTTACCCTGATCTCTATCTGAACTTTTATGGAATTATCACACATCCGAACATAATAATTGAGGTTGTATTCAATCATATCACATTGACCTTTAGTAACAGTGTCATCTCGTTGCAGCTTTAGTAAGGTTTGTTTCCTTTCTTTTATTCTGACTTTTGACCACAGGAACAATTTCTTATTGCTGTCCAAAGATATTTGGTTATAGTTTTGTTGATTTATCATATAATGATCTTTCCATTCTAGTCAAATATAACATAATTATCTTACAGTGTTATTTATATATAATCAACTTTTGTTATTTTATATTGATTTCCGGTTACAGTTAGGTTTTGTTGAGTTATCGTAAACTAACTTCCGGTTACAGTTAGGTTTCGTCGAGTTATCGTAAACTAACTTCCGGTTACAGTTAGGTTTTGTTGAGTTATCGTAAACTAACTTCCGGTTACAGTTAGGTTTTGTTGAGTTATCGCAAACTAACTTCCGGTTACAGTTAGGTTTTGTTGAGTTATTGCAAACTAACTTCCGGTTACAGTTAGGTTTTGTTGAGTTATTGCAAACTAACTTCCGGTTACAGTTAGATTTTGTTGAGTTATCGCAAACTAACGTTCGGTTACAGTTAGATTTTGTTGAGTTATCGCAAACTAACGTTCGGTTACAGTTAGATTTTGTTGAGTTATCGCAAACTAACGTTCGGTTACAGTTAGATTTTGTTGAGTTATTGCACTTGCACACTGATCTCCAGTTACACTTAGGTTTTGTTGAGTTATCACACATTGATTTCCGGTTACAGTTTGGTTTTGTTATCACACACTGATTTCCGGTTACAGTTAGGCTTTACTGAGTTATCGTAAGCTAACGTCTGTTTATTATCAGGTTTTGTGGAATTATTGCACACTGATTTCCGATTACAGTTAGGTTTTGTTAACATAAAGTTATATCAGATAACGTATTTAAACAGTGAACTTTATGAGATAAATCATGAACATTCTAATATTATTATACTTTTCCTTTCAGATCCTCCAACCACTCCAAGACTATCGGTGACATCTGTAACTTTCTCTTCTATCCAGGTCAAATGGACATTGCAAACAGCTGACAGTGCACCAGTCTCTGGTAAATATCACAAAGTTTAGGTACATTCGATTAGTTGATGTGTGATGTTCAGGTGTGTGCTAAATGCCTAAATAGGTAATTATTCAGTAGAGAACACGTGCGTCTCTTTTAATTCGTGTTGTAATAAATAATTTCGATTGGCTGTAAAATAATCTGCTTCCACCTTTTTCTCACGCAACGTATTAACAAAAAAAATGTAATATTTTAAAATAAATAAAAACGTGAACTCACTTCTTCACTTGTGAGCTTTAATTAAGTTTTCATTTCAAAAACAAATCCTAAAATTATTTATTTTCATATAAAGAAACGATTAGAAATTAAATAAAAACTTCTGTAATTCTCTGCTAGATAATAGTTCGAATTGTATAATGAATTCTAATAGTTACAATTCTACTGTTACTCACACTTATGTTTTTAACAGGTTTCATTCTGAGTCACAAGCGAGGTACGAAAGACTGGACTAAGACACGCCTACTCAGCGATGCCCGGATGCATACCATCTATGGTCTCCATTGTGGCACACGTTATGACTTCCTCATCGTGGCTTTTAACGACGTAGGGGAAAGTCTACCTAGTGATATAGTTCACGCGAAGACCAAAGGTGCAGGTAATTATTATAATAATTTTAAACGTATAGATGTTGTATTTGTGGTTTCACGTCAAAAATAATAATGTACGAAACTGGAGGAACTGATAGTTATGTGGGGTTATAAAGTGAAGTGTATGATGTGGATTTGCACTAAATAAATGACTAAAGTTGTCTACAGGGTAGTACAAAATAATTCGAAGAAGAGAAACCTCACAAAAGGTGTTATTCAAGTAAGGGAATTCTTTATTCCTAAGTATGGCTAGGTGGTTAGGGTGTTCAGTCTGAGTGTCGCGGGCTCGAACCCCCATCACATCAACTATGTTCGCCCTATTAGCCGTTTCGGCGTTATATGTCGAGGTGAATCCTACTGTTCGTTAGTAAAAGAGTAGCCAACAATTGGCGGTGGGTGATGATGACTAGGTGCCTTCCCTCTAATTTTACACTACTAAATTAGGGACGGCTAGAGCAGATAGCCCTCGAATAGCTTTGCGCAAAATTCAGAAACAAACAATCTTACTAGCATCGTTTTTTTCACTCGTATTAATCGTGTTAACTTACGTTTATCAGTAATGTTTATTTGATCAAATAAGAATTAGTTTTCTATTATAAAACCTGCTGTTACGTTACTCCAATAGTTGTGTTTAGTTTGTAAAATAAACATGTGGTATGTCTTATATCAGAATGAACCTGTAAGATATAAAATTAGATTAACGCGTGTGTGTTTCTTATAGCAAAGCCACATCGGGCTATCTGCTGAGCCCACCGAGGGGAATCGAACCCCTGATTTTAGCGTGGTAAATCCGAAGACATACCGCTGTACTAGCGGGAGGCTAGATTAACGCAGTTCTTCGAATATAAAGAAAATATGATTGAACGTCGACTGTGCGTGGTGTTTATTAGCTGCATTCCCTTTAGTACAGTGGCTGTCCAGCTTTCTCTTCCACTGACTATTTCAGCGGGGCAAAAGATCCCCTAGACCACCGACCGGCTATATCCTACTGTCTAAAAAAAGCCCTCATACCCCCTTTATAATCTGCGAAGCACTGCTCTATCCTCTAACGACTGGCGCGAAAGGTGCACGAGTTGCTTAGCGCGCAATTAAAACAAAAACAAAACCAACTACAATTTCTTCTTCTTGTCAGCACCATCGTCTCCTTCCCAGCATGCATTTATTCGAGTCAACATAACAACTGCAACTTTACATTTCACGGAGTGGGACAGTGGGGGCTGTCCAGTATCATTCTTTGTTGTTCAGTATAAACCGGAAATCAGCCAGGAGTGGACAACAGTGACCGACAGGATCTTTCCTCGCCAGTCGACGTACCGAATAAGCAATCTGAACCCCGCCACCTGGTATCAACTTCGTGTCGTAGCCCACAATGACGCAGGTTCCACCAGTGCTGATTACAGCTTTGTTACTCTACCAGTGTCAGGTAAAGAGACATTTGTCCAGTTTACTTTGACACGATCAACTTAAAAAATTTAACTATAACTTTTATTTTGAAATCTTTTCTTTATGAGTGTAGTTAAAGACCAGCAAATCACTTAAAGAAAATTAATCAAACCACATCTTGTTAAACTATATAGATATAATAGAACTGTCTGTTGTATGTCCACATAACTATTTCGCAGAATGTGGATGGATCTTCGCCCAAACTAGTCTGGAAGTTCATTGGTTTCATGTTATGATACGTACATACAAACTTGCGGTTTGTGTATGTTTGTTTTACAGTTACGTATAAGGAAAACAATTTTTCGTGTCCCAAGATAACCTTTCATTAATTCTGAATTTACATGACTTTCGTCCAAAGAACTGGTAGCAGTTAAGAGAACAAAAATATCATAGTAACCAGTGTCGACACATCCACGTGATCTTCCTCAGTTTCATGTTGTTCTAAAGATAACGAAACATCAAGACTTCTGATAGTTTGTTCCGTTTGCTGTGATTTTTTGTTCATATCTTCATTATTCAAAGTCCCAGGCACTGACCTCAAACTTTAACAAATGTTCTATTACACGTCAAATGGACATCAACTAATGTCCCGGATTAAACTTCAAACGTCTTAGTTTTCAAGTTGTAAAAGTGGGTACTCCTTTATCCTACCCATTTGAAA
This sequence comes from Tachypleus tridentatus, assembly GCF_004210375.1. Classification (NCBI taxonomy): domain Eukaryota; kingdom Metazoa; phylum Arthropoda; class Merostomata; order Xiphosura; family Limulidae; genus Tachypleus; species Tachypleus tridentatus. Next base: position 38,664,096 of record NC_134827.1, on the reverse strand, counting down.
GAACTAACAAATTAACTAACTGGTTATTCATGAAGAATCGAGATACTTATCAAAGTAGATAATCACCAGAGAGTCAAGAGCTGTTTTTGCTATAAACCACACAGGACGAACACAACTGACTATTCGTCTTATTGAAGTGTTTAATTACCCTGGCAAAGTTCAATATGTGTAGCCTACAATACAGAGAATTATACACACACTCCAACTTAAGCCTTTCAAGCATGTAAACATTATTCAATGCACAATATTGTATCTCGTTTCTTACACTTCGAAAATTTATGTAGAAACGCAGGTAATATTGCTGACATTAGAGCTAAACCAAATAAATATTTACTGATGAAAGACAATACGTTTTAAAGACAAGTGGTACAAATAAAACAGGAAACTCATGAGAACCAGTAATAATGGAGATCGATCAATATACTTTATATAATGCTCTAATCCCAGTTTTAGGACATTTATCACGCCTTTTAATACCTCTTCCAGTTTGATCCCAGTTTAAGGACATTTATCTATTTCTTCCAGTTTGATCCCAGTTTAAGGACATTTATCTATTTCTTCCAGTTTAATCCCAGTTTAAGGACATTTATCTATTTCTTCCAGTTTGATCCCAGTTTAAGGACATTTATCTATTTCTTCCAGTTTGATCCCAGTTTTAGCACATTTATCTATTTCTTCCAGTTTAATTCCAGTTTTAGGACATTTATCTATTTCTTCCAGTTTTAGGACATTTATCTATCCTTTAACCTATCTCTTTCAGCTTCTTAAGTCTACCGTTCTTTTACAGGACAACCTTCGTCCACTATACGGGTCAGTTCCCCTCCATTCTATACCAATCTGGCTATCATCGTCCCCGTTGTCGTGACGTGTATTATCCTGATTATCGTTGTCGTCGTCGTATGTAGTGTTACTCGAAGGAGGCACGGGAGAGGGCATCATTATGAAGGTATGCTACATCATCTGACGCCATCTTCCACCACTTCAACCATCTAGACATTGTCTATCTCTATGTACACATATGTGACTGTTATTTCCATTAACCACCAGTGTTTCTACACGCCTATATACTGTTGTCTTTATTTCCCTAGACACCAGAAGCGTGCAAAAGGAAGTGACCACTGAATCCGTCCCGATGTGTGAAGTGGAGACGAAACCCACTACCAACCCCATATACAGTAGAGCTAAGGATAGTCTTTATTATCCCTCCCCCTACGCTACTAGCAGAGTGCCTGTGTGCCAAAGAGAAGACCGGAGCAGCGGAGACAGCAGTAACGAAGGACGCCCTCTGTCGGACGACAAGAGAATTTATGATGTACCCTTTGCGGTGAGGCAGGTAAGAAGAAGTAACTCTCTACCACTCAACTCATAACAGAAGTTGTGGTCGTTGATTTAAGTGTAGTTAATACGTCAGCCAACCTACGTTTTCGTATTGCTTTTTTAAAGACTGCCCACTCCAGTGGACTCGGCCACAATGACAGAAGAAGTATCCAGACCCATGACGTTGGTCACCTATACAGTTTCCCAGGTATACCCGCAGGTTTGACAAAAATAAATGTACTTTGATTTACTGAAAATAAAAAGCAGTCATTTCTATTCTATAGCGTGTAAGGGTTTTCATAACAGATGTAAAAGCTAGTTCTAAAATATTAATATTCTAAACTCTTATCTTAAGTTTTTAGCGAACTCGTACGACTTAAGTAAAGCCATTAAACGCAGACTTTCAAACTTGATTATTCACAAAACAATATTCGCGTTCTGGTCCTTCTTTGTCCACTAGTTTCACATGGATGAGCAGTAGGTTTAAAGGGTCATAAACCTAAAATCGAGGGTTTATCATTGTGATGGTCATGGTCTCAGTACAAAGTAAATCACTTGATGACACTGGCCAAACATTTTAATTTTTAAATTTGGAAACTTTGAGTGGTCTCACATGAAACGATATGAACGACATTAAAGGATTCTCTAAATAAACGGCTCAGTACTCAAAGAATGTTAACGTGTTTATTTCGAAAAGGAAATAGTTCTTGTTCAGTTTAAACTGATTAACTGATAATGGGGTCTAATCATTTTTTACATCAGTCAACTAGTAATCTATATAATGTGTATCTAAACCTACTGATTCAATATATTATTACATGTAAACTTATGTAGGTATGTATAACGTTTTACCTTTGAAATGAATATCTGATATTAAATTTACAAATATTTAATTTATAATTTTTAACCAAGGAGAGCGGCCTACCTCTCAACCTCTGCTACGAGAGTATAAATCACAGCTATCAAGCCCTTGGTCTAACAGTGACCTGGACGACAGCCTAACAGTCAATCTGCCTCATGGGAAGACATCATCTACCGCCAGGTGGCATGGAGGTTCCAAACAAGGTGCAGGCAATGATCAATTCTATTGGAATGGGTAAGAGGGCTGTATTGGCGGGTGAAATCAATCCATAACCCAGAATCACCAAATAGCAAGCGTTTTTAACAGAGCTTGTGGGAGAAACAGAAATTATATAGGATATGACGTCATAATTAAATGACGAATAGTTTACAAGCATTTTGATTCTCGCTAAGGACACAAAGCCAAGATTTTACTACTTAGTCTATTCATGTACGAACGTTATTTTACTGGTTATCAGTTACCATGGTCTTGCCTTGAAATGAGAACGTAAAATGTATTGTTTCTGATAGTCCAGAAAATAAATACAAAAGTGGAACATAAAATTAAAACAGGATCGCGAAATGATCCTATCAGATGTCGTGAAGTAGGCTTAACTTTCTTCAGAAGCACTTTGTACGATCTATTGTGATGCTTGTTTTATAGTTTCAGTTATATAACGAAGCCTATCTTTGGCAGTGTTTTGAAATTTCGAGTTTCAATGTAGTCAAAAGAGTTGGAAGAGTGAGAGATATGTTTATTGGCTTTTTCTATGTAACATGTATAATTTTTTATTAAAACGGCAAAGAAGAATCATTATGATTAACACTTGTTTTTATTGGTTCACAGCTAAGTCCATTTATTAATGACAATTTCTTGGAATTCTACAATAATTTCAAAAGCAGTCACAAAAAATCTGTTCTTTACTTGTTTTTGATTAGGTCTTGTTTGTTCATTTTTTTTAATTATTTAAACTTGTGTGTCTTACTGTTCGAGATGGCATTTGCTGCAACGTTTTTTGGCAAAATATGTACTCGATTTCAAAAAGAACATACCTTGATACACATTCGTTTTGGAGAGCTTCAGTTTCCAACCTCGACCCTTTCTGTTACTAAAGATTTCTGTTGTATATATCCTCTTTCGAGTGAGAGTAGACAGCAAATACTGAAACACGGAATCTTGTCACAGTTTATCGTATGGGTTATCCTTTACCAGTCAAAATTTTGAATTATATATAATTGTCATGTAGTACTTTAGATCTGGAAATCAAGACTGAACACTGTTACTGTTGTATGATTGTACTTTTTTGAGCACTAAGCTGATGTGTTACTGTCTGATTGGTTGGATGGTAGCCAATCACTGTGTACACTATCAACTCAAGGCTGTAACATAAAATAACCGAGGGAGAAATCTCATAACATTTACATTTTACATGTATTATATTCACTGTTACCATAATTAGGTCAAATACTGTATATATATAATGAATTAAAGATTCGTAAGACGTCAGAAATTTGATGTTGCATTAGTACACACACACACACACACATCACTCGCTAAGACACCATTGTACAAGGTGTATGTAATACTGGACCTAGATAAAAGCTTCTTGTTCACCAATTCAAGATCTCTTAGGTATCTAGTAAGGGAAATCCACCACAATGCCATACTTATGAAGGAATACAATAACACTTATCTGTTGTCAGTTGGGAAGCTGAGTTACTTGGAGATCCTGATTGAATGTGTAAAAAGTTTACATATACTGAAGATAAATATGTTCTTCATAGAAAGAAAAGGGTGGAGAGTATAAGAAGATAAAATTACAGAAAAACCATCATAAATTTAGAAAAATTAAATTAACTGTTATGAAAGAAGACTTGGAAGGTTATAGAATGTTAAGAATGTTGATGAAACGTGAAATTATGACATCAAAATGATGTATAAGAAAAGATTGACTGAAAAAATTAATAGTAAGGATTTCTTCAAATACCTTAAGGTTAAAAACACTTAGACTTGAGGGATGATAAAGGAAGTCTAGTATCTGATGATTATGAGATGGATAGGTTAATAAATTTTTATTTTACTTTGGAATTTTTAACTAACAAATATTTAAGTGTTATTCCACATCTTAAACAGTTGATAAAGGGAAGCAAGATGCTGGTTACAAACAAATCGGGAAGTTTAAAAAATGATAAAGCTTTTGAGCCAGATAATATTTTTCACTTGCTATTATTTTAGCCATGGCTGAATGGCTTATAGAACAGTTCTAATGTTATTGGTTTTTTTTTTTGTCATCTGCAAACTTTAAGCACACAAGCTCTGTCATCTCTTGACTGGTATTGCTTCATTTTGCTGGCAGTCAAAAATACAGCTGATAAAAAAATGAAAACAAAGGTCTTATAAATCAGTTTACTCTAATCCTGCCTAAACAAAATTTCAAGTGCTGCAGCTGTTAATGATTTCCTCTTGTTTGTAAGTCCTCAAATAGTGGGCAGGTATGAGACAATTGGAAGTTAAATAATGTCCCTTTTCAGGAGAGGTAATAAGCATTGTCCCAATAATAATAGAGCCACCACTCTTATTTCAGTTATGAGGAAGTTTTGAAAAATCTGTTAAAACATGCTTTGCAAAGTCATTTAACAAAATTTAGAATGTTGTTGGATAGTCAACAGGGTTTCAGTCAGGGAATTCTTATCTTACAAATCTCTTGACATTGTTTGAAAATGTTACTGCTTGTGTAGATGAGAGGAAGAGTGGGGATTTGGTGTAACTATATTTTCAGAATCCATTTGACAAGGTGTAATATAAGAGGCTTGCAAAGGGTTTTAGCTACTGGGGTTAATTTAACTAATTGGATAGAAAAGTGGCTTGACAGAAAAACACTGAAGTCTGTAACAAACTGAGTTCAGTCAAACTGGGTTAATGTCAAGGGTCAGTCTTAGGACCTTTGCTCTTTTTGATTTACATTAATGACACAGATGAAAGAACAGTCAATAAATTACTTAACTTTGCAGTTGATATTAAGATCTTGGGTGTTGCTGGCTGTGAAGAGGATGATGCTGATTTACAAAAGAATTCTGATCATTTAGGGAGTTGGGTAAATAAATGTCAGATGGGTTTTAATTATAATAAATGCAAGATAATACGTGTGGGTTATCATTTGAATGGGGATAGCATTAACAGTGTTATGGAAGAAAGGGATATTGGTATAATGGTTTATCATTCTCTAAAGCCATCCAGGCAGTGTGCTGTTGCTAATGGTATGGCAAATAGGATTTTAAGTTGTGTCCACAGAAAAGTTCAGTACAAGTCTAATTTTATTGTATAAGACATTGTTCAGACCTCATTTGGAGTAATGTGTTCAATCTTGGGTAACATAATTAAGGAAGGACACTGAATTGTTTGTTGGAAAGTGTGGAAAGGAAGATATCTCTTGGATGTAGGGGTTGTCATACAAGGAGAGGTTAAGATCTCTGAAACTGTGTTGTCTTGAATAAAGAAGAAATGATCTGATTTACGTGTTTAAGATTGTTAAGTGAATTGATAGCACTCATGCACACTTTTTCATACTTAATAGTGAAAATAGTAGGACTAGGGGACACAAATATATATTTTAACAGGATAGGAGTTACCTTTGACTAAAACAGGTTTATTTTTTAAAAGTTTGGTTGGCCTTTAGAAAGAGTTATATTTAGATAAGTTTAAAAGAAGCTTGGTAATTATACCAATAGAAATTACTGGCCTTGATGTACTTGATAGCTTCACTTTAATTTAGAGGATGGGACAGCTAAAACCAAGTGTCCAGGAATTACTATGCACTTGTTGACCCTCATGAGCTATTGCTGAGTTTCCAGAACACCACTGAAAGCTCAATATTACATTCACATGTGCAAGATGCTCAAAGAGGATGTACATGGTGAAATTAGCACATACAATATTAAAAGTCTAAAGGAATTTACCTTCACATTGCTAAGCCTAATATTTGTTTTAAAGAAGTTTCCAAGAACTATTGTTTGCTTGTAGATAATACTATTTGATTGGAAAATCAAAAGACATTGCAGTGCGTGATTTTGAGTAAGTCACCTTCCATCTAGTCTATACATTCAAAGTTCAGGATGGCGAAGTGCAAACAGTCCTTGTATAGGTTTGAACAAAATTCTGAAACAGGTAAAACTGATGAATGACCAACAAAATAGTAGTCCTTCAATTACATTGAATAAATAATCTTTGATCATTCAACATTAGCCTGTCAATTACATTGAATAAGTGTTCTGTGATCATTAAACATTAGTCCTTTAATTACAGTGGATAAGTGCTCTTTGATCATTCAACATTAGCCTTTTAATTACAGTGGATAAGTGCTCTTTGATCATTCAACATTAGCCTTTTAATTACAGTGGATAAGTGCTCTTTGATCATTCAACATTAGCCTTTTAATTACAGTGGATAAGTGCTCTTTGATCATTCAACATTAGCCTTTTAATTACAGTGGATTAGTGCTCTTTGATCATTCAACATTAGCCTTTTAATTACAGTGGATAAGTGCTCTTTGATCATTCAACATTAGCCTTTTAATTACAGTGGATAAGTGCTCTTTGATCATTCAACATTAGCCTTTTAATTACAGTGGATAAGTGCTCTTTGATCATTCAACATTAGCCTTTTAATTACAGTGGATAAGTGCTCTTTGATCATTCAACATTAGCCTTTTAATTACAGTGGATAAGTGCTCTTTGATCATTCAACATTAGCCTTTTAATTACAGTGGATAAGTGCTCTTTGATCATTCAACATTAGCCTTTTAATTACAGTGGATAAGTGCTCTTTGATCATTCAACATTAGCCTTTTAATTACAGTGGATTAGTGCTCTTTGATCATTCAACATTAGCCTTTTAATTACAGTGGATAAGTGCTCTTTGATCATTCAACATTAGCCTTTTAATTACAGTGGATAAGTGCTCTTTGATCATTCAACATTAGCCTTTTAATTACAGTGGATAAGTGCTCTTTGATCATTCAACATTAGCCTTTTAATTACAGTGGATAAGTGCTCTTTGATCATTCAACATTAGCCTTTTAATTACAGTGGATAAGTGCTCTTTGATCATTAAACATTAGCCTTTTAATTACAGTGGATAAGTGCTCTTTGATCATTAAACATTAGCCTTTTAATTACAGTGGATAAGTGCTCTTTGATCATTAAACATTAGCCTTTTAATTACAGTGGATAAGTAATCTTTGATCATTAAACATTAGCCTTTTTAACTACAGTGGATAAGTGCTCTTTGATCATTAAACATTAGCCTTTTAATTACAGTGGATAAGTAATCTTTGATCATTAAACATATTTAATCATTACAATTTCATTAAAATATTATGTTTTATACAAACTACCTGTAGATACAATTCTGGACACCAGTGAAAACTCATTATTACATTCCCATGATCAAAATGGCATAAAAGTGCACATAATCACATATAACAATGAAGATAATGGTAACTACCAAGATGATGTTCTGTCTAAACTGTCTTTAAAAAAACAATTACGAAGATGCTAGGCCTAACCTTTGTTCAACATTATGTATGTAAAACTAGACGGAGATTCTTATATTGAAGCCTGTTATCTAAATTGTCATATTCAATTATATAAAAGGCTTAACTTGTTTTGTTTCAAATGGCAGAATACTCAGTCGTATTTAAAAATCGAACATAAAGGTGTTGACAGGCTGCCTTCTCTCAAGTATATCTTAAAACTTAAGAGACGGATAGACAGAATTGCCCTCGAATTTTGAAAAACAAATTAGGAAAGGTAAAAATTCTTGCAAATATTATATGCTACTTCATATTATGTTTCCAGAAAATAATCCAACTACTATCCGCTCTTTGATTTTATTCTAGGTTTGAAATACAGATATTTGTTCCATGAGTCAAATTTCAAAACGTTAGGCCTATATCTAGTCAAAAGGATATACAGCTATGGATCCAAGGTTATCTACACAAAACAATGATGACGTTAAAACTAGCATTACCACAGCAATAATGAATTACAGCTCTATCGTTTGACTTCAGACTAACTTCAGAAAATTTACTTTTATAACTTTTCATAACGTGTTTAGATTCCATTATACTTTTATGAGAAATTTCTACTACGGTCTTTTAAGAGATGTTCTATCAAGTCGTGACATCTGTCGATCGGATGTTTCATACGTTCTACTCTAAATTATAAAACAAAATATCCAAAAATAATTTTAGAAATCCAGCTTCACATAAAAGATGTGTGTATCGAAAGAAACAGGTAGTAAAGTGATATCTGATTATTAATTCTAGACTAATTTAGTGATTTTATCACACCTTTACAAAACTAGAATGATAGGCCTAACGTTTCTAGTTCTTATGTATCTGATATGTAAAGAGTTTGTTCTGACCGAAAGTTTTGACGATTTACATAGACTTGTTACGCTTCATATTCGGACATTATGTTAATAAAAAAAATATCAATTACATCATATTTATGAATACATGTGTGTGTGTGTGTGTGTAGATACACTACGTGGCCAAAAGTATGTGGGCACCCCATCTAATTAGTGGGTTGGGCTATTTTAGTCACACCCATTGCTAACAGGTGCATAAAAACAAGCATACAGCCATGCAATCTCCACTGACAAACATTGGCAGTAGAATGGGTTGTACTGAAGAGCTCAATGATTTTCAACGTGGCACTGTCATAGGATGCCACCTTTCCAACAAGTCAGTTCGTCAAATTTCAGCCCTTATAGAGCTGCTCTGGTCAACTGTAAATGCAGTTATTGTGAAGTGGAAACGTCTAGGAGCAACAACAGCTCAGCCACGAAGCGGTAGGCCACACAAGCTCACAGAACGGGACCACCAAGTGCTGAAGCTCCTAGCGCGTAAAAATCGTCTGTCCACAGTTGCAACACTGACTACCGATTCCAAACTGCCTCTGGAAGGAACGTTAGCACAATAATTGTTTGTCAGGAGCTTCATGAAATGTATTTCCATGGCCGAGCAGCTACACACAAGCCTAAGATCACCATGCACAATACCAAGCGTCGGTTGAAGTGGTGTGAAGCACAATGCCATTGAACTCTGGAGCAATGGAAACGCGTTCTTTGGAGTGATGAATCATGCTTCACTATCTGGCAGTCTGATGGACGAATCTGGGTTTGGCGGATGCCAGGAGAATGCTATCTACCTGAACGTCAAGTGTAAAGTTTTGCAGAAGAGGAACAATCATCTGAGCTGTTTTTCATGTTTGGGCTAAAATCTTTAGTTCCAGTGAAGGGAAATATTCATGCTACAGCATACAATGACATTATGGAGAAATGTGTGCTTCCAACTTTGTGGCAACAGTTTGGGAAAGCCCTTTTTTGTTTCAGCATGACAATGCCCCCGTGCACAAAGCGAAGTCCATAAAGACATGGTTTGCCGAGGTTGGTGTGGAAGAACATGACTGGCTTGCACAGAGCCCTGACTTCAATCCCATCGAAAAATTTTAAGATGAATAAGAACGCCGACTGCGAGCCAGGCCTTCTCGCTCGACATCAGTGCTCCACCTCAGTGACGCTCTTGTGGCTGAATAGGAGCAAATTCTCGCGTCCATGTTCTAAAATCTAATGAAAAGTCTTCCCAGGAGAGTGGAGGCTGTTATAAGAGCAAAAGAGGAACCAACTCCATATTACTGCTCGTGGTTTTGGAATGAGATGTTCAACAAGCATATATGGGTGTGATGGTCGGGTGTCCACATACTGTTGACCATGTAGTGTAGTTATGAGAGAGAGGATACATGACAGAGATAAGTAGGAACAAGAGCACAAGGTCAAATATTGAAACCAGTGTCTTTATACAGCATCAAAAAATACACTGAACTTTTAATCTAAGTGTTATTTCCAGGTGCAACACCAGAATATAAGCCTAACCTTCATAAGCCTTTTTAATTTTAGTTGTACTAAAAACCCGATTACCGAAGCTAAGCATCTTTTTTCATCATCAACTTAATAAGCCGAAGTTGTGTGTAATATTTTTAGTTCCAGGTGTAACACACACACACACACACACACACCAGATGGCTGACATAGTAGGTAACTCTTCAAAACCAGAGTACTGAGCCTAATTGTTAGTACAATCTTAATTTCAGATACGCTAGGTACCCGAAGATCGAGGCTAGGTATCTCTACAGCACCAGAATACCTGACCTAATGAATGAAGAGGAAGACAGTGAAACAGAATGTGATAGGGACCAGCTTCTCGATGACTACCCTGGTACGTGAAAAAATAATAAATGATGTTAAGATTTTCAAACTTACACAAAACTCAAGAGTATGCAAAAAGTGTTGCGAGTTATTCTAATTTGTACTTACAATTAGGTAAATACAATTGTTCAATGACAGTTTGTGTTCATACCATTAATTTGGGAAAATTTATTATGCGCTACAATTTTAGCAAACACAAAAACACTTTTATCAGCTGCTTACTATATTTCATAGAAACCAAGCTTAATACATGTTCCAGTAATCTGACTGGCTCAAAGAGCGTCATTCAAAAGCGCTGTAGGTAATTTTCAAGTCACAGTTATAGTAACCATATTAATTGATTCGCACCGCCGTGTTTCTAAAAATCAATATAATTATATAGATGATGTTAATAGAGACAGTTTAATCGATCGTTATAAAAAAAATATGAAAACGTTGAAAAATAAGTCACTTCGCTAGGGAAATTAGCATAGATTGCACGTACAAAGCGACTAGTGTTTACAAGAGAACAGTATATAATTATCAAATAACCATAACATAGACTCCACATGCACAGCAGACTAGTGTTTACAAGAGAACTGTATATAATTATCAAATAACCATAACATAGATTCCACGTGCAAAGCAGACTAGTGTTTACTAGAGAACAGTATATAATTATCAAATAACCATAGCGTAGATTCCACGTGCAAAGCGACTAGTGTTTACTAGAGAACAGCATATAATTATCAAATAACCATAACATAGATTCCACGTGCAAAGCCGACTAGTGTTTACTACAGAACAGTATATAATTATCAAATAACCATAGCGTAGATTCCACGTGCAAAGCAGACTAGTGTTTACTAGAGAACAGTATATAATTATCAAATAACCACAGCGTAGATTCCACATTGCAAAGCAGACTAGTGTTTACTAGAGAACAGTATATAATTATCAAATAACCATAGCGTAGATTCCACGTGCAAAGCGACTAGTGTTTACTAGAGAACAGTATATAATTATCAAATAACCATAACATAGATTCCACGTGCAAAGCAGACTAGTGTTTACTAGAGAACAGTATATAATTATCAAATAACCATAGCGTAGATTCCACGTGCCAAGCAGACTAGTGTTTACTAGAGAACAGTATATAATTATCAAATAACCACAGCGTAGATTCCACGTGCAAAGCAGACTAGTGTTTACTATAGAACAGTATATAATTATCAAATAACCATAGCGTAGATTCCACGTGCAAAGCGACTAGTGTTTACTAGAGAACAGTATATAATTATCAAATAACCATAACATAGATTCCACGTGCAAAGCAGACTAGTGTTTACTAGAGAACAGTATATAATTATCAAATAACCATAGCGTAGATTCCACGTGCAAAGCGACTAGTGTTTACTACAGAACAGTATATAATTATCAAATAACCATAGCGTAGGTTCCACGTGCAAAAGCAGACTAGTGATTACTAGAGAACAGTATATAATTATCAAATAACCATAGCGTAGGTTCCACGTGCAAAGCAGACTAGTGATTACTAGAGAACAGTATATAATTATCAAATAACCATAGCGTAGATTCCACGTGCAAAGCAGACTAGTGTTTACTAGAGAACAGTATATAATTATCAAATAACCATAACATAGATTAATTGACATGTAATAATTATTGTCGTTACAGTTGTGCCAGTTTTTTGAGAACATATTCATATTCATGATTTAAAAATTTCAACAGAAATATGTTTATGTTGATGTGTCTTACTATTTCAGACAAATTTTATCTCGAATAGTTCACACAACATCAGTGGCATGTTGTCTTCTGTTATTACATTTTCAGAGCGAGCGTTAGATGTGATTTGGCTTTCTTAAGAATTGTAAACATCGTATTGTCAAATAATTAATTTAAAATAATGTGGAAAGAAGATAAAAAATATTCATCGTTTTGGTTAGATGCGTAACGAGCTTCATTTCATTTTTACTTTGGATTGTAATTATTGTAAGAACTACTTGTGTTTTATGTAGCGTAACTTACTCTGTAACAGTTGATTAATCTGTTATCTGGATTCATTTTGTAATATGTAGCTTAATCTGTTATCTGGATTCATTTCGTTATATGTAACTTAATCTGTTATCTGGATTCATTTTATTATATGTAAACTTAATCTGTTATCTGGATTCATTTTATTATATGTAACTTAATCTGTTATCTGGATTCATTTTGTTATATGTAACTTAATCTGTTATCTGGATTCATTTTGTTATATGTAACTCAATCTGTTATCTGGATTCATTTTGTTATATGTAACTCAATCTGTTATCTGGATTCATTTTGTTATGTGAGACTTAATTTACTATATATGTATTTATATTATATTATATTATATTGCATATTATAAATATATATATGTAATATTAACCCTTTTTTTTAAATTAGAATAGTGATTTCCGGTTTCGACCTCCGTGTTTTGTCAAAATGTCTTGTAATATAACATCTGAGGTTAAAACAATTTCAGTTTCGATAAGTATTCTTACATATGTTATACAGAGGTTTTAATACGTTATATAATTATAGAGCTTCAACACGTGGTTACAGTCCATGTCGCCACGTCTAGTCAAACTCTGACTTATTGGTTTGTATATTGAAAATCGTTTTAATACAAGGCTTTTAACCTTTTGTATAGCCCCAATTATGATCTTAATCAAAACGCTTAAACCATTTTCATTATTATCCGATAACCTGACATTTATACTCTTCCAGAATTCTTGGAAAGAAGGGAGACACCTACCACTTTGCCTTCGGGAGACAAGTTACTCTCTATCCACCTCTACATGCCTCTGACCTTCGACTGATGCCTTCTTTGGATACGACGTTTTAAACCGACTGTTGTTTCTCTTT